>NC_091556.1:9307660-9312660 GCF_042767895.1 Penaeus vannamei | reverse complement strand
CACACACACACACACACACACACACACACACGCTATGTCTATGTGAATGCGTATTTATTAGCTTAACTGTATCTTTTTTTTCTATCGAATTAGATGCTGTCGATTTTTTTTATGTATTGTTCCCGCCCAGCACGCGGCAAATGATGATATTTATGTTCTTTTTCCAAAAGTGACCCAACTAGTTTTCTCTGCTAACATTTCATTTGCATCGGTAATAGCATTCTGTCAGCGTTGTTCACTCGAGAAGAAAGCACGACAAGAAAATCCAATCCTATATGTAGCTTAAAATTGCCAGAAAAAAAATGGCGAGCGTAATGAACTTTTAGAGATTTCTACTCCGGTGATGGACATTTGCATGCATTTTGTCTCTAATTTGCATGCATCTGATTGCGTTTTAATCTACTACATTTGTTCGTATGTAAATGCAAGCATTTGTCTATCCCGACATCCATATTACACAAAAAACATGCCATCCTGTTCTTGTCAATAATTTTTTTTCCTTCTTCTTCTTCTTCTTTTTCTCTTTATTATTATCATCATTGTCATTATTATTATTATCATTGTTATTATGATCATTATTATTATTATTGTTACTATTATTATTATTGTTGTTATTATCATTATCATTAATGTTGTTATTATTACTATTGTTATTATTATTATCATTATAATTACTATCACCATTTCATTTTTTTTTTCTCTTTCTTCTTCTCCTTTATTTTCTCTTGCTTCTTCTTCTTGTACTTCATCCTCCACCCCTTTTACTTCTTTTTCTTCCCCTTCCTCCTCCTCATCATCTTTTTAATCTTCATCCTTTTTTACTTCCTCTTCTTATACCCCTTCCTCCTCTTATCATTTTTCCTCCTCCTCTTTTAATTCTTCTTATTCTTATTCTTCCCCTTCCTCCTCCTCCTCTTCCCCTTCCTCCTCCTCCTCATCTTCCCATTCCTCCTCTTATTATTCTTCCTCCTCTTTTATTTCTTCTTCTTCTTCTTCCCCTTCCTCCTCCTCCTCTTCTTCCCCTTTATCATCCTCTTCTTCTCCTTCCTCCTCTTTTAATTATTCTTTTTCTCCTTCCCCTTCCTCCTGTTCTAATTCTTACTTCTCAGCGTTTAATTCTTCATCTTCTTCTTCTTCCCCTTCCTTCTCTTATTATTCTTTCTCCTTCTCTTTTAATTATTATTATTATTATTCCCCCTCCTCCTCTTCTTATTCTTCCTCCTTTTTTAATTCTTCTTCTTCTTCTCCCCCTTCCTCCTCCTCTTCTTCTCCCCCTTCCTCCTCCTCTTCTTCTTCCCCTTCCTCCTCCTCTTCTTCTTCCCCTTCCTCCTCCTCTTCCTCTTCCCCCTCTTCCTCCTCCTCTCCTTCCTCCTCCTCCTCTTCTTCCCCTTCCTCCTCCTCATCTTCTTCCCCTTCCCCCTCCTCCTCTTCCCCTTCACCCCTCCTCTTCCTCTCCTTCCCCCTCCTCCTCCTCCTCTTCCTCTTCTCCCATCTCCTCCTCCTCTTCTTCCCCTTCAGCATCCTCTTCTTCCCCCTCCTCTTCCTCCTCCTTTTCTTCCCCCTCCTCCTCCTCCTCCTCCTTTTCTTCCTCCTCCTCCTCCTCTTCTTCTTTCCCCCCCCTCCTCCTCCTCTTCTTCCTCCTCCTCCTCCTCCTCTTCTTCCCCTTCTTCCTCCTCCTCTTCTTCCCCTTCCTCCTCCTCCTCTTCTTCCCCTTCCTCCTCCTCCTCTTCTTCCCCTTCCTCCTCCTCCTCTTCTTCCCCTTCCTCCTCCTCCTCCTCTTCCCCTTCCTCCTCCTCCTCCTCTTCTTCCCCTTCCTCCTCCTCCTCTTCTTCCCCTTCCTTCTTCCGTACCAGAATATGACCTTAAACCTCAGAGAACGCCAAAGGAATCTGAATTATCAATGCTTGCTTGGCTTGACCTCCCGCTTATCGATGTGTCATAAGAATGCTTCCATTACCGTGTGCTGCTTGTTCGATTATTACTCGTGCGCACCGGTTCGTCTGTTGTTTGGATGGTTCTTGAGTGCTAAGTTTTTGTTTTGTTTTGTTTTTGGGTTCATGTGCGCACCGGTTCGTCTTTCGTGTTTTTTTTTTTGTTTTTTTTTTTTTCTTTTGCGCACCGGTTCGGATTTTGTTTTGATGGTTCTTGAGCGTATTTTTCTTTTTTTTTTCACGTGCGCACCGGTATCGTCTTTTGTTTTGATGGTTCTTGAGCGTACCGGTATCGTCTTTTTTTGCTGGTTCTTGCGCGCTAAGTTTTTTGTTTTGTTTATTTAACTGGTTCTTATGCGCAATTTTTTTTTTTTTTTCTTCTTTTTTTTTACATGCGCGTGGACACCGGTTCGGGTTTTGTTTTACCGGTTCTTGCGCGCAGAGGTTTGGTTTTTTGTTTGTTTCTTTTTGTTTTTTGTAGTACTTTCGCCCATCGGTTTGTCTTTTGTTTTACCGGTTCTTGTGCGCATTTATTTATTTATTTATTTATTTATTTATTATTATTTTTTATTTATTTATTTTTTTTTTTACTTGCGCGCACAGGTTAGTCTTTTGTTTCTCTGGTTCTCGTATTAAATCTATCCTGCTTTTGTTGTTCTTTCGGGTTGATTCATTCTGTTCTTTTATTATTAAAAGGAAAATGATGTGACTGTATTTCATATTCGTGTAAAAATGAAAATTGTTCTCGAATTAATCTTGGCCACACGTTCTCCGATTTTTTTTTTTCTTTCTTCTTCTCTTCTTTCTTTTTTTTCCCTATTTGTGTTTTAACCTTTCGTTTATGTTCATTATTGTTGTCTCTTGTTTTTTTTTCTCTTTTTGTCTTTTCTGTTATGTTTTCAGGTAAATAATTAGATAGATAGGTAGACAGAGATAGAAAGAGAGAACGAGAGAGAACGAGAGAGAGAGAGAGAGAGAGAGAGAGAGAGAGAGAGAGAGAGAGAGAGAGAGAGAGAGAGAGAGAGAGAGAGAGAGAGAGAGAGAGAGAGAAAACAGATATGTAGATAGACGGATAGCCAGACAGAAAGAAACAGGCAAATAAAAAAAAAAGAAAACGAGATATACGTAGATAAATATAGAAATATAGAAAAAAAAACAATGGGTATTTTATGACTTATCCGCCATTTATCACATATTTTTCATTTCCCAATTTTTAAAAGAAGAAACAAAAAGAAAAATAAGAAAAAAATATATATATTTCTTTCTTTTATTTCTTTTCTTTTCTTTATCTATTCTTTATTTAGTTATTTATTTATTCCCTTATTTGCTCTTGCTCCCTCAAGAATGTTTCTCTTATCCAAAATCAAAAAATAAATAAATAGTAAATAATAATAATGATAAATAAATAAATAAATAAAAATAATAAGAAATTAAAAATATCTCTATATCTACATCTTTTCCCGCCTTAAATATTCGAACGAAAAAACGTACTGAGAAATATTCGAACAACATTGAGTGTCATTTCTGTAAAAAGCATTCCTCTTCTGTTATTCAAAGCTAATAAAAGCAGAAACTTTTTCTTTTCTTTTTTTCTTATTTTTTCCTTTTTGCAGAACGGTAAAAAGAGACGGAATAAAAAGGAAAATATTCATATGTAAGTAGATATTCGCTATTGTTTGTTTATTGTAACTGTCGTTGTTTCATTATTATTTTCATCATTATTGTGATTATGATATTTATTATTATTGTTATAACATCACCAACATCATCAATCATCACCATTACCATTATCATCATCACTAACATCATAAATCATCATTATTGTTATCATTATCGTAGCCGTCATCACCACTATCTCCATCATTATCATTATCATCACCATATTCACTATTACCATCATCATCACCATCATCATCATCACCATCACCATCATCACCATCACCATCCTCTTCATCATCATCATCACCATCATCATCATCACCATCACCATCATCTCCATCATCATCATCACCATCACCATCCTCTTCATCGTGTCTCCTTACATTATAGTGTAGTCTGAGTTGGCGAAATACCAAACCCTCTTTTCATTTCAGTAATTGCACTAATCCTCTTTCATAATTAGACATTGATTCATACGAACAATTAAGACAACGGAGATCAATGTATTTCTTAATGAAGAGGGTTATACATCATCAATAACTTTCATACACTATTAATTAGAGTAAAAGAAAACTTCATTGATACTTTTACTATCATGAGTATTATAATTATTATCACTATTATCAACATAGTTACTAATTGTTATTATTATTATTGTTACTATTATTATTATTATTATTATTATTATTATTATTATTATTATTATTATTATTATTATTATTATTATTATTATTATTATTATTATTATTATTATCATTATTATTATCATCATAATCATTACTTTCATTATTGCTATGATTATTATCATAACTATTTTTACTATTATCATCATTATTACTATTGTTGTTATCATTATCATTATTATCCTTATTACAGTAACAATAATAACAATTATCAATTTTATTATTATTATCATCATCATTATTATTACCATTATTATTATCATTATTATTATTATCATTATCATTATTATTATTATTATCATTATTATTATCTTTATCATTATTATCTGCATGATTATTTATATTACTTTCATTATTATTTCTATTATCACTTTTTTCATTATTGCTAGTATCATTACCGTTATCTTTATTATTATTATTATCATCATTGCTATTATTATGATGACGGTGATTATCATCATTACTATTATTACCTCCGCCAAAGAGGTTCACGTTGGTTAGTTTGTTTGTTTGTTAGTTAACAGGATAACTCAAAAAGTTGTAAATAGATTTTTCTGAAAATTGTACCAGAGGTGTGTCTTAAGGTAATTTTGGTTCCTTATAATTTTGGTGGCGATCCGGATCCGAGAATTTTTTTAAGGATTGTATCACTGCCCCAATTGCCTTGCCTTGGTTTTGTTTACGGACCACCTGTGTACCTGAGAAAGGTAATTTTAAGGTAATTCTT
>NC_091556.1:9287897-9290397 GCF_042767895.1 Penaeus vannamei | reverse complement strand
AAACCTTATTTTTTTTATCCCCTCCTCTTACGCCCTACCTAGCCCTTCCCCTTCCTCCTCCCCCTACCCCATACCCTTACTCCTCCCCCTTACTTCTCCCCTACCCATTCCCCTCGCTCCTCCCCCTCCCCATCCCCTCACTCCTCCCCCTACCCCTTCCTTTCACTCCTCTCCCTATCCCTTACCCTTACTCCTCCCCCTTCCCGTTCCTCTAACTCCTTCCACTCCTTTTTCCCCTTGTTCCTCCCCCTGCCCCTTCCCCTTACTCCTCCCCTTACCACCTCCCCTCCCTACTCCCCCTACCTCTATCCCTTTCTCCCCCCCCCCCCCGCCCCATCACCCCTCCCCCCCTTTCCGCCTCGCATGCTGCCGGCTTCCCTCTCGGAATTTTCTGTTGCATAAATGATAACAGTGGATTATCACCTCTTTATGACGGAAATATCGTCCGTAATAAGAGCAAGTAGAGGCACATTCGTTATAGCTTCTAGAGACCGGTTGTGTTGATGAACGAATTTTTTTTTCTTTTTTGTGAATTTTTTCTTTTTTTGTGAGTTTGTTCTTGTTCAGATTCGGGTAAAAAGATTTGTTCTTCTCGCTAGGTAATGGTAGAAAATGGGGGGCAGGGATAGCAAGTGGTAGGGGAGACTATTAGAAGATAATTTAGGAGAAGGTTGTGGATTGGGTAGGAGAGGATGTGTTTGTGGTGATGATGAACAAGATAAGAAAAAATGAGAATGAGCAGAAGAAGATGGAGAGGGGTAGAGGGAAAAGAAGAAAAAGAAGACGAAGATGATGAAGAAGAAGGAGACAGAATGTGGAGAGGAGTAGAAGAAGAAGAAATAAAGATGAAGATGATGAAAAAGAAGGAGACACAAGATGGAGAGGGGCAGAAGAAGAAGAAAAAGAAGACAAAGACGATGAAGAAGGAGACAGGAGATGGAAATGGACGGACGAAGAATATGAAGAAGAGGATGAAAAAGAAGATGGAGAGGGACGGAAGAAAAAGAAAATTAAGATAGAGATGATGAAGAAGAAGGAGAAAGATACCATGCCTTGGCATTCAATACAAACAAGCCTATCCACATACAATCCACCCACTCATAATGGATATTCCACCCCATCCTTTTCTTCCGTGTATGTGACGTATGAAATCCCCACTCCACTAAATGTTTATACTTTCCTCGAATAAAGTTTATCGATTAGCATCTACTCACCCCTAAAAAAATGTTCGTATATCGGAACAAATTCAGATAAACACGGGTTTGGGAATGTTAAGGAACACACTTCAAGCCTCAACTGTTATGTAACCTATAACTAACAGGAAGAGAAAAGCTTTGCACGCTCTCCTCGATTTCAGTCTGTTCCGTGCTAAGCGTGGTCAGCTCGGAAAGGAATGTGTATATACATTTGTGTGGGTGTGTGTGTGTGTGTGTGTGTGTGTGTGTGTGTGTGTGTGTGTGTGTGTGTGTGTGTGTGTGTGTGTGTGTGTGTGTGTGAGTGAGTGAGTGTGCGTGTGTGCGTGTGAGAGAGAGAGATAAAGAGTGTGTGTGTGTGTGTGAGAGAGAGAGAGAGAAAAAAAGAGAGTGTGTGTGTGTGTATATGTGTGTGAGAGAGAGAGAGTGAGAGAGTGTGTGTTTGTATGTATGTGTGTGTGAGAGAGAGAAAGAGAGTGTGCGTGTGTGTGTGTGTGTAAACAAACAGATTTCCCCTGAAGACTAGTTCCATATAGCTATCTCATCTTACCATCTCGCTTACTCTGGGATGTGTCATATCACTAAAACCATTCGTGTGTTTGACAACGTATTATATTCTCGCTAAATTCCTTCTGGGCTCAAAGGATATGATATATATTCTTTTGAATATATTTCAGACTTATGGATAACAAACGACGTTACATCAAGTTCAACATATATATAATCTTTCCAAATAGATGGCGCGTATAGATTATGCAAGACAGGTGCAGACCGCTCGCACTGTATATATGCCTACATATTAAACCAACAGCTGATATATATGCTACCGACCCACGCTGCAAAATGTATAAATGCAATCTATAACATGTAAACTCATAGTGAGATAAGCGATCATGTCGATATGTCGATTCGGCTCAATATTGCGTGTTACAGCATAAAGTTCTCATTTCTCACAGTGATTTAGATGCTCTCCGCTGAATCCTGTGACCATCAATGTTAGCTGTTATGTTATGGAATCTTCATAAACTAACGGAAGGCCGATGAATTTCCGTCGGGTCAATTCTGGGCTTTCGGGGGAAAAATATCTTTCTCTCTCTGGCTATATGTCTGTCTGTTTAGATGTCTGTGTGTGTCTCTGTCTGTCTGTGTGTCTGTCTCTATGTCTGTCTGTCTAGCTGTGTGTCTGTCTCTGTCTGTCTGTCTAGCTGTCTGGGTCTGTCTCTATGTCTGTCTCTGTCTGTCTGTCTGTCTGTCTGCCTGTCTATCTGTCTATCTCGGTCTCACTTTATCTCAATCTCTCTCTCTCT
>NC_091556.1:9275397-9282897 GCF_042767895.1 Penaeus vannamei | reverse complement strand
ATGACCTTCTCTGACCTTATGTGACCTCTTGAATGATAGAAATGACAGCTTGTAAGTCTCATGGATAACCTTTAGTTGGGGGGGGAGGGGGAAGGGGGTATCAGGGAGAAAAAAAATAGGTTGTCTCGCATATGCGGGGGTGCATGCGACCTCTTCATTCAGCTGTTGCAAGTGTTATTAATTACAATATTCAACGTTCGTGGAAATACAGGATGGCGCGAGCGTTCTTTTTATCAACCATAGCACTGGCTTTACCGGGTGTATCACGAGTGTAATTCAATCGAGGCTTTAATCACATCCTTAATTACGTTCCGGGGACATAGCTCTCTCCCAGAAATCAAAATCCATCATGTCTTTCCGACAGAGAGCCTACATCACTTCCTCTTCACTAACTAACAAACAACAAACTAACTCCATTAACTATGATAATGAGAACTTATTTGAATGGAATTAACAATCTCATTTTAAGAGACTTTGGCATAGAAAAAAAGCAAACTTCTATCAGAGGAGCTTATCAACAATTATCGTTGGTAATGGCATTAGCACCATTAAGACCACCTGTTTGTCCGTCACCTGGGATCCTTGGCCACCTACGCTAAGCTGTAACCCAAAGCATGGCGGACATAAAAGCAGCATCGTGAAGTAATTCCATCAGCATTGCCTCCCTGATGCGACCCCGATACTGTGAACTCATCTCCGTCTTGGACAGAGAAAAAAAAAGAAAGAGGAAACGCCTTATGCCTTTGTTTCTCGTCTTGTTTTCTGTGTTTCTTGGTAATTTCTTTGTTTTTTTATCATTTCTTTGTTTCTTTATTTCTTTGTTTCTTTGCTTGTTCCCTTTGTTTGTCTGTCGGTCTTATCCTTTGTTTCGCAAAAAATGGAAACGTCTCTTTCCTTTGTTTCTTCTCTCATTTTCTTTGTCTTTTATCATTTCTTCGTTTCCTTATTTCTATGTTTCTTTGTTTATTCCCTTTTTTGATCTGTCTGTCGTATCATTTATTTCGCAAAAAAAATCTCTTTCCTTTGTTCCTTCTCATATTTTCTTTGCTTTTTATCATTTCTTTGTTTCCTTGTTTCTTTGTTTATTCCCCTTTCTGTCTGTCTGTCTTACCCTTTGTTTCGCGTCGCAAGAAAGCCCGAGCGGAAGTCGGGTCTCGGAAGACGGCCGAGCCTCCCTCCTTCCCTCCTTTCTCCCAAGACGCAGACGAAGACGACGGCGCTGGGCATAAAGGCGGCGGGATAAAGCCTCTTTAATGCGACCTCTCATTCGCCCGGGCCATCTTGCGGGAGTGTTGTCAGCGCCCCCTTCAGCGCCCTCCGGAGGCTCCCCAGACGCCCGGTTTTTCATGTTTATGATCCGTGTTACGAGATCTTAACCATCTCACCTGTCGAGACACAACACTCGAACCTTAATGAGGAACACGCCGCCGGCGCTTCCTCCTCCTCCTCCTCCTCCTTTTCCTCATCCCCCAACTCCTCCTCCTTTTCCTCATCCCCCAACTCCTCCTCCTCCTCCTCTTCTTCTTCTTCTTCTTCTTCCTCCTTCTCCTCCTCCTCCTCCTTTTCCTCATCCCCCAACTCCTCCTCCTCCTCCTCTTCTTCTTCTTCCTCCTCCTCCTCCTCCTCCCCCTTTTCCTTATCCCCCAACTCCTCCTCCTCCTCTTCTTGCTCCTACTCCTTCTCCTCCTCCTCCTCCTCCTCCTTCTTTATTTTCTTTTTCTTTTTATTCTTCCTCCTCCCCCCCCCTCTTACTCCTCCTACTCCAACTCTTCCTAGTTATCGTCTTCTTTTTCTTCTTAATCCCCCTCCTCGTCTTCATTTTCTTCTTACTCTTCTTTTTCTTCTTCCTCCTCCTCCTACTCAACCACCACCACAACCTCCACCTCTTACCCTTCCTTAGCCATCGTCTCCTTTTTCTTCCTCCTGCTCCTCCTCCTTTTCTTCTTCTTCCTCCTCCTCCTACTCCTCCATCTCCTCTTCCTCCCCCTCTCCCTCCTCTTCCTTCTCATCATTTTCCTCTTATTCCTCGTCCTCCTCCTTCCTCCTCCTTTTCCTCCTCCTCTTCCTTTTCCTCTTCCTTTTCCTCCTCCTTTTCCTCCTCCTTTTCCTCCTCCTCCTCCACCTCCTCCTCCTCCTCCTCCTTCTTTTCCACCACTTCCTCCTCCTCCTCCTTCTTCTCCTCCACCTCCTCCACCTCCTCCACCACCTCCTTCACCACCTCCTCCTCCTCCTCCTCCTCCTCCTTAATTTCATTTCACGGTCTTAGGATCGAAGCTTAAGCAAGTGTTTAATTGATTCAGAGGTTATTAAAGCTCTTTGTTATGTAGAACAAGAAAGAGGGTTTTAATACACGCTCAAAGAACATTGGTGTTCACGAGGCGCTTAATAAAAGCTTATAGGGTTTAAAGTCAAAAGAGATAGTGAGTTGGGGTTAGTATGTAGTGTATAAGTGTTGAGCTTGTATATAGATAGATTGATAAATAGATAGATAGATAGATATTGATGGATAGGAAGTTAGGTTGATTGGTTGGTAGGTATGTAGGTATGTAGGGAGGTAGATAGATAAATAGATAGGTAGATAGAAAGGTAGACAGACAGAGAGACACATACATACACTAAAGTACAGACAAAGTGAAGAGAGTAAATTGTAAAATATAATAATAATGATAATAAATAAATAAGAAAATTGAGTGAAGAGAGTAAATTGTAAAATATAATGATAATAATAATAATAATAATAATAAAATAAAATAAAAAAATATAGCAATAAGTAATGTACACGAAAACATGGAAAACTAACTTGTAAAACGTATGATGTAATCCACAGCTGTTTTTTGTATTTGTTTAGGATAAGCTTACGTTGCAAAAGGTATCGTCATCATTCCAGTTATTAATATGATCATGTTAGGATTATTATGATTAATGTCAATGACAACGTGGTAATATTTAGAACGTATTGTAAATCAATTGTACTTGACAATGACATTAATATTTTTGCATTTCTTGTTTTTACTTTGAAAATAACAAAAGATAATATAGACAGACGAGTAAAGAAATAGACAATAGACAGGCATACGTGTAATATGACATAGAAACAGAAATGCTATGAAACAGACAGACCAGTAAAAAGAGAAAGAGAGGTAAATTTGTAATAATAATAAAAAAGTAAACAAGGAGACACGAAACACGATAGGCGTACATGCGTAGAGGAACAAAACGTGCAGAAATGTAGAGAGATAGGAGGTGTAAAGAGACAGAGAGATATACGTATTTCATAAGGCAGAAACAGATGCATAAAGAGCCAGAGAGGTGACTGTACGAGACAAACGGTCATGTGCAAAGAAATTAACGTATATATATATATATATATATATATATATATATATATATATATATATATATATATATATATCTGTGTGTGTGTGTGTGTGTCTGTGTGTGTGTGTGTGTGTGTGTGTATGTAGATAGATAGAAAGAGGGATGGCTAGATAGACAGACATAAACATATAAAAAACAGCATTCCTAAGAGAAAAAAAAAGTTGTAAACACGCACTTCCAACAATAAGAATCGAACAGAAAAAAAATCTTTCTTTCTTTCTCTCTCCCCAATCAAACACAACGCCTCAGCATCCAAGATGGCCGAACGTTCTATCTTTGGCATCGCTTTTTTTTAAGAAGTAGATGTACGTAGGTGTCGGTTGTTGATCCTTTTACTCGGAAGGAGAGAAAAGGATCTCGGGTTTAAGCGTCTTGCATCCGGTTCAAGGCAATGTCGCCTTTAAGATGCTCCATGAATGCAACGGCCACAGGTGATCCTCTGCGTTGTTTACGGGTCGCACAACCAAGACGAACCGCGGCGAAAATGGGCGGCGAGGGTGGAGGGGTGGAGGGAGGGAAGGAGGGAGGGAGGGAAGGAGGGGTGGTAAGGAGTGGAGGGAGGAGGAGGGGTAGATGGAGTGAGGGTGGAGGGAAGGAGGGTGGAGGGAAAGAGGGAGGGAGAGAGGGTGGAGGAGTAGATGGAGGGAGGAGGAGAGGGAGAAGGAGGGGCGGCGAGGGTGGAGGGGTGGAGGGAGGAGGGTGGAGGGAAGGAGAGAGGGTGGAGGGAAAGAGGGAGGAGGAGAGGGAGAAGGAGGGGCGGCGAGGGTGGAGGGAGGGAGGGTGGAGGGAAGGAGGGTGGAGGGAAGGAGGGAGGAGGAGGGGTAGATGGAGGGAGGGTGGAGGGAAGGAGGGGGAGGAGGGGTGTTATGAGAGAGGTGGAGTGAGGTATGTAGGAAGGGAGGGAGGGGAGCGAGGAGTATTGTGGGAAGAAGGGAGGGAGGGAGGGTGGTGAGGATGGGAGGGAGGAGGAGAGGCGTTATCAGAGGGGTGGAGGGAGGGAGGGAAGGGGGCGAGGAGTATTGCGAGTAGTGTAGGGAGGGGAGGAGTGTTGCGTTAGGAGTGGAGGGTTCGAGAAATACTATAAGAAGGATGGCGTGGGGAGTATTGTTGGAGGAAGAGGAAGGGGGCAGGCGGTTGGGCGGGGTGGAGGGAGTTAAGGGGAGGGGGGGGGGGGGGTAGGAGAGGCGAAGGAGGGTGAGGAACCGAGGGATTGAGGCCAAGACGAACAGGAGGGAGAATGGGCAGCGAGAAGGGAATGTAGAGGGGAATCTGGAAAGGGAGATGTGACTGAGGGAGTTTATAGGAAGGGAGAAGTGAGGGAGGGAGGTTGTGGGAAGGGACAAGTGAGGGAGGGAAGTTGTGGGAAGGGAAAAGTGAATGAGGGAGCTTATGCGAAGGGAGAAGTGAATGAGGGAGCTTATGCGAAGGGAGAAGTGGGTGAGGGAGCACGTGGGAAGGAAGAAGGGGAGACGAGAAGGTAATGAGGGAGAGAAGCAGAGGAGAAGGGTGAAAGGTGGCACAACAAGAGCGAAAATAGAGGATGGATGGGAAGGAGGGGGCGGAGTGGAGGAGGGGGAGGTAAGGGGACTCGAGGAAGAAGAAGGAAGGGCGTGAGGCAAACGAGGAAGCATATATGAGGAGGAAGGAAGTATCAGGAAGAAGGAAAGGGGAAATATAAAAGGGTGGGAGGAGGAGGGGGTGGGGGAGGCAAGAAGGATGGGAAGGGGAGGGGATGTCCAGGTTGAAATGTGAGAGAGGGGGGTGAGGGGGGGGAAGGAGAATTATGCTTAGAAAGAAGGAGAAATGATGAAAAAAAAAGAAATGAAAAGTGCATTTCTGGAGACCCCGGAGCGACGAAAAAGACACCATATCAATAAAAGGAGAAATATCCCCAAAATATCATATGCGGTGTAAAAAAAAAAAAAAAAAAAAAATCCTCTGCAATTGCATTTGCGGAAACGGGGAGAGCAAAACGATGGGTTTGAAAGACTGGAAATGCAATCTCGGTCCGTACACGTAATGGGGCAGTCCATAACGCGATATTGAGCTTAAAGCAAGTCAAACCAAGCAGAAACAAGACCAGTCCATTCGACCGGTGCACACGATCAATACGAAAGGCTTGCACATTACAGTTCGTTTTTGCATGTTACGTAGCGACAAATAAATTAAAAGAGAGATAGAGAGAGAGAGAGAGAGAGAGGAAACGTAACGATAGATACAAAAAAAAACGAGAGAGGAAATGTAACGATAAAAAAACGAGAGAGGAAATATAACGATAAATAAAAAAAACGAGAGAGGAAATGTAATGATAAATACAAAAAAAAAGAGAGAGAGAGAGAGGAAATGTAACGATAAATACAAAAAAAGAGAGAGGAAATGTAATAATAAATACAAAAAAAGAGAAAGAGAGAGAGAGGAAATGTAACGATAAACACAAAAAATACGAAAAAAACGAGAGGAAATGTAACAATAATAATAAAAAAAAAAAAAAAAACGAGAGAGGACATGAAATACGGTCCAAACTACACGGACTGCCGCAACCAAGGCAACCAAACAAGCTATTTTTCGCTCTCCCTCGACGACCAAGGAGTGTATGTGCTCAGCGCCAACCAGAAAGCAGGGGAAGGTCGATGGAAGCTCGACTCGATGCGGGACACATGATGGAATAACAGGAGGGAGAGATCTTTCGTTTGTGTGTTTGTGTTTGTATGTTAGTTAGTTTTTTTTTTTTTTTTTTTTTTTTTTGCTTTGTTTTGTTCGTTGGTTGGTTTGTTTCTTTTTTTTTGTGCTTTGTTTGTGTTGTGATGGAAGGAGATTTTTGGTTTGTGTGTTTGTGTTTGTATTTTTTTTTTTTTTTTGCTTTGTTTGTGTATTGGTTTGTTTGTTTCTTTTTTTTTTTTTTTTTTTTTTTTTTTTGCTTTGTTTGTGTTGTGATGGAAGGAGGCAGAGATTTTTGGTGTGTGTGTTTGTGTTTGTATGTTAGTTTCTTTTTTTTTATTATTTTTACATATATATATTTTTTTTTTCTTTTTTATTTTTTTTTTTTTTTGCTTTTGCTTGTTTGTTTTGTGATGGAATAACACGAGGCAGAGATTTTTCGTTTGTGTTTGTTTGTTTGTGTGTGTTTATTTGTTTGTTTTTGTTTATTTGATTGGTTTTTGTTTTTAAAGAATTTTCCGTTTGTTTGTTTGTTTGTTTTTTGTTTGTTTTGTTTTGTCGTAGACTTGGAAATGTGTGAGTGTGTTTGTTGCTTTGTTTGTTTGTTTTGTGAAGGAATAACAGAAGGCAAAGATACTTCGCTTATGTGTTTGTTTGTTTTAAATATCTTTTTTGCTTTTGTTTTTATTTGTTTTATTTTGTTTTTGTTTTTATCTTTTGTTTTATCGCAAACTTTGAAATAAGAGGACGTTATGTGAGTATGTTTGTTGCTTTCTTTGTTTGTTTTGTGACGAAATAACAGGATGCAAAGACTTTTCGTTTGTGTGTTTGTTTGTTTGTATTTGTCGTACATGCAATAACAGAATGTAAAGATTTTTCGTTTATATGTGTGTATTTGTTTTTTTGTTTATTTTATCGTAAATCGTTTCTGTATATGTCTTGTTTCTTTGTTTGTTTTGCCGCAAGTGTGTGTTTGTTTGTTTTGTTTTAGGACTAAATCATTGGGCGCAAAAATTTTGTTTCTGCTTTTGAGTTTTGTTCGTTTGTTATTAAATGATAAAATAACACGACGAAATCTTTTTGTTTCGTTTTTTATTTATTTGTGTGCTTTTCTTTATTTGTTTCGTCTCAAATGATGAAATAACAAAACACAAAACTTTCTTTGCTTGTTTGTTTTAACGCAAATGGTGAAATAATCGAACGCAGAGAATTATTTTTGTTTCTTTGTTTGTTTTGTTTGTTTAATTTCAAATCATGAGATGATGCGGTTTTGTATGTGTGTGTTTTTCTGGTGTTTTTCTTAATTTATTTTGCTTTCATTTATAATTCTGAAATAACAGAAAGCAAAGGCGTCTTTTTGTATTTGTTTGTTTGCTTGTTGTTGTTTTGATGTACTTTATGTTTGCTTTTTTTTTACTTATGATGAAATGATTGGGGGGGGGGGGCTTTTTATGATGAAATGAC
>NC_091556.1:9265397-9267897 GCF_042767895.1 Penaeus vannamei | reverse complement strand
AGAGAGAGAGAGAAGGGGAAGTGGTAGAGAGAGAGAGAGAGAGAGAGATAGAGAAAGAGAGAGAGAGAGAGAGAGGGGGGGGGGAGGGAGGGAGAGGGGAGAGCGAGAGAGAGAGAAAGAGGATGGGAGGGAGAGAGGAAGCGGGAGGGGACAGAGAGACAAAGACAGACAAAGACAAACAAAGAAAGACAAAGACAACGTGATTTAACAATACTGGTACAGAAAGAGACAAAGGCAAATAGAATAGACAGGTAGGCAGATAGACAGAGATAGAGAAAGTAAGATAAGGAGACACAGACAGCCAGAGAAACAGACAGATAGAAAGTAGAGAGAGAAGGAAAGACTGATAGACAAAGACTGATATAATGACAGACAGACAGGTAGGCAGGGATCGAAAGACAGGAAGAGAGAGAGAGAGAGAGAGAGAGAGAGAGAGAGAGAGAGAGAGAGAGAGAGAGAGAGAGCAGAGAGAGAGAGAGAGAGAGAGAGAGAGAGAGAGAGAGAGAGCAAAGAGGGGAAAAAATGAAATTAATTAAATTCTGATATTGTGATATCACAGCATTACCCTATACGAAACACCCCATCCCAACCAGCTACATAAACAAACCGAAAAAAAACGAACATGTTGTGAGAGTAAGATACACTCCAACACCTCATCTTCTTTTGAAAAGAGAGAGAAAAAAAGAAAACAAAAATAACAAGAGCAAATTTCACCATCGTTAGGAGAGCCACGAGGTAAGACCACACGTAAGTATATCAGCTTTAAGAGCCCCCTTCCCCCCGGTCCCCCTCCTCCCCTCCTATCGCCCCCCTCCTCCCCTCGCCTGATCTGAATGTTGTTGACACCGTATAGCTATAGGTCGAAGGTAATGTTTATATCATCACACTGTAAGGCCAAGGTGTCGAGTCGTGTTAATGACTCTTTTGTCATTTTCCACCTAATGCGTGTCGCATATTAATTAGCAATATAGCGTGTGCGAATTCACAAGCATGGACTCATCTGCATGCACAAAGATGAGTATCTGATATATTTTCATGTGCGTGTGTGTGTGTGTGTATAATATGTATGTGTGTATGTTTGTTTGTTCATGGTTGTGTGTGTGTGTGTGTGTGTGTGTGTGTGTGTGTGTGTGCTTGTGTGTGTGTGTGTGGGGTGGGGTGTCTGTGCCTGTGTGTTAGATAGCAATGATAAGAGCATTAAACTAATTATAACGATGATAATTACAAGGAATGATAATACTGATAATGACAAGGATAGTGATAATAGAATATAAAATAATGCTAATGTTACCAAATCAGATAAAAAAGATAGTATCTTACTCAGTAAAATTATCGCAGTCATAACAATGATGAGATCTATAACCATTAGTAGTAACAAAAAATGTTAACACATGGTAATGAAATGATATCTTAAATTTCTCTCTCTTTCTTCCTCTCTCTCTCCAACTTTCTCTCTCTCTCTCTCCCTTTCCCTTTTCCCTCTCCCTCTCCCTATCTCTCACCTACCTTCCTCTTCCTCTCCCTATCCCTCTCCCTTTCCCTCTCTCTCGCCCTCTCCCTATCTCTCTCCTATCTTCATCTTCCTCCTCCCTCTCCCTTTCGCTCTCCCATTTCCTCTCACTCTCCTCCTTCTCCCTCTCCCTCTCTCCTTCCCTCTCCCTTTCCCTCTCCCTCTCCTACTCTTCCTCTTCCTCTCCCTCTCCCTTTCCCTCTCCCTCTCCCTCTCTTCCTCTTCCTCTCTCTCGCCCTCTCTCTGTCTGACTTCCACCTTGTTCTATCTCTTCACAACCTCTTTCGGATACTGTAAAATTAGATATTATAGATGTATAAAAGTTCGCGCGGGAACAAACTTTCTTAAAAGCAATTCAAGTACTTATGAAAACCAATTTCTCAACCTATGAAGACAAAACATTATTTCCAACTTTGCAGCTTCCTTCTTCCTTATATATATATATATATATATATATATATATATATATATATATATATATATATATATATATATATATATATATATATATATATATATACATATATATATACATATATATATATATATATATATATATATATATATATATATATATATATAGATATAGATATAAACACACACACACACACACACACACATATATATATATATATATATGAATATACATACATACATATATATATATATATATATGTATATATATATGTATATATATCTATATATATGTATATATATCTATATATATGTATATATATACGTATATATCTATATATATATATATATATATGTGTATGTATATATATATATATATGTATGTATGTATATATATGAAGATATATATATATAAACACACACACACACACACACACACACATATATATATATATTTATATATATATATATATATATATATATATATATATATATATATATATATATATATACATATATAAACACACACACACACACACACACACACACACACACACACACACACACACACACATA
>NC_091556.1:9255397-9257897 GCF_042767895.1 Penaeus vannamei | reverse complement strand
TCTCCCTTTTCCTCTGTCTATCGGCCAGCCTGTGTCTGACGGAGAGTGTGTATATATGCACACACACATACACATATATAATATATATATATATATATATATATATATATATATATATATATATATATATATATATATATATATATATAAATATAATATATATACATATATACATATATATATATATTTATATATATATAATATAATATATATACATATATACATATATATATATATATATATATATATATATATATATATATATGTGTGTGTGTGTGTGTGTGTGTGTGTGTGTGTGTGTGTGTGTGTGTGTGTGTATTTTTTTTTTCTTTCTTTCTTTCTTTTTCTCTTTATTCATATATATATGTGTGATAGATATATAGATAGATATAAATATATAAGTACATATATATGGATATATATATATATATATATATATATATATATATATATATATATATATATATATACATATATACATACATATATACATACACATACGTGTGTGTGTGTATATTACAATGCCTTTTCCTCTGCAGCGTGGGATAAAGGGACATTTACAGTAACGCCCAACCAAAACAATTGATTGTTAAAAACAATACATAAATTACCATTCGACGGCGCCCTGCCCCGCCGACAGGCCTCCAAACCCATTTCCCTTTCCGTGCTTCAAGCCTCTCCACCCCCTCCCCTTTCGCCTCCCCCCCCCCTTTCGCCTCCCCCTCTCCTCCTCTCTGCCTCCCTTTTCCTCGCCCCTCCCTCCCCCTCTTCCACTTCCCCCTCCACTAACCTCTTTTCTCCCTTCGCTCTTTCCTCTTCCTCGTCCCCTCCCCTCTTTGTCCTTCGTCCCTTCTTCTCCCTTCCCTCATTCCCTCTTCGCCCCTCCCCCTCACTCTTTCTCTTTTCTCCCTCCACCTACCTCTTTCCCTCCTCTTCTCTTTGCCTTCCCTTCCCCGGTTTCTCTTTCACCCCTTCCCCTTTCCCTCCTCTTCCCCCTCCGCTAACCTCTTTTCCCCCTCCCCTCCTTTCCTCTTCGCCCCCCCACACACACACTTTCCCTCTTAGTCCCACCCCCACTTTTCCCTCCCCCCGCCCTGCCACTCTTTCCTTCTTCGCTCCCCCTCCCCCTCCCCCTCCCCCGCCCCACTCTTTCCCTCTTCGCCCCTTCCGTCCTTTATTCACTTGACGACTCCCCTAAGACGCCCATGGCCATCGGGCGGCCCTCAGACGACCCTCCTGGTGGCCGTCCCTTCGCGAGCCTCGTAAAACGACCGTAGTTACTAATTTTCCGCGTCCTTCTCTTTCCTTCCCTTTCCCTCCTGCGGCCTTCGGGTTATCGTCTCTTCCCGCTGAAGACTTCGGCCGATTCCTCAAGGGGTTCTTCGTCTAGGCCTTGCGTTTTAATTCTTTATTTAATTTTTTACCTCTTTTGTTTATTTTTTCATTTTGTTGTTTGATTTCTTTCTTCATTTTTGTCCTTTTTCAGTCTTTTCTTTTTCGTTTTATCCTCTCCTTTTTCTTCCCTCCCTTTCTCTTCTCTATCAATTTACCTCTTTTCTCATGGTCTCATTTCTCACTTACTCCTCTTTTTTTATCTCTTCCCTCCTTCTTTCTTTTTGAATTCCCTCCTTTTTCTCCTTTTGGCTTTTCATTGTCCCCTTGTTCTTCCTTATTTTAGATGTTTTTTCCACCTATAGAGGAAAGTCCTTTGAGACTGTCCTCTTCAACGGGTATCTGTCCCTCGCTAACTCCATGTTCCCTCTTGTCGTTGTTCGATAACCCTTTATGCGATTATGTCTTCCTCTGCTCTCCTGTATATCTAAACCGTTCGTGGTATGGTTTCTAAAGGCACAAATACGTGTAAATGCATATACATATATGTGTGTGTACATTGTATATACCTTCTTCTCTAGTGTCTCTGTCCAAGGATACGTTGACCGCCAAGTCTTCACGCCATCCTCTCTTTTTTTCTCTTTTTTCTTTTCTTCTTTTTTATCATTAATTCTGTGACATTTCATACATGAATTAACACAGAAAAAGAGGTTTCCAGTCGTATTCTCCGGTTGGCGGTGACTTCCACGAGACGTTAAAACCCTGACCATTGACCTCACAAACTAGTCATGACATCTGCCCAGCAACTCGATACACCAACCAAAATCACAGACGTATTATCTGCACGTAGCACTATCTACCACCTGCATCCATGGCTTCACGTAGTAACCCCTGAGCCTGGAGTCGTGGGGTTCGGGGGTTACTATGCTTTGTCCAAGAAACAAACCACGGGCTAAGATATCCAGGGAGCACCTTACGTCGTCACCTTTAGTAAAATGTATCATTGTCTTTATTAGCCTTATCCCTATTATATTCATTAGCATCATTATTATTACCATTATTATAATCCTTTTTATAATCATCATGATTATTATCATCATTATTATTATTATCCTTTTTATAAATATCATGATTATTATCATAATCATTATTATTATTATTATCCTTT
>NC_091556.1:9230397-9240397 GCF_042767895.1 Penaeus vannamei | reverse complement strand
GATGGAGAGAAAGAACAGCATCTGTTTATGGTTTGAGTGAGGGTGAGGCTGTGATGGAGGGTGGTCTGTGTGTGTGTGTGTGTGTGTATGTGTGTGTGTGTGTGTGTGTGTGTGTGTGTGTGTGTGTGTGTGTGTGTGTGTGTGTGTGTGTGTGTGTGTGTGTGTGTGTGTGTGTGTGTGGCGAAAGCGCTGGTGTATATGCAAGCAAGCAAGCGCGTGTGTGTCCTGTGAGCACGTGGTTTTACAGGGATGAGTATTTTTGCTCGACTGTTTGTTTGTTTCTATGGTTTGCCTCTGTATGTATGTATATATGTGTATATATATATATATATATATGTGTGTGTGTGTGTGTGTGTGTGTGTATATATATATATACATATATATATATATATATATATATGTATATATATATATATATGTATATATATATGTATATATATATGTATATATATATATATGTGTGTGTGTGTGTGTGTGTGTGTGTGTGTGTATGTGTGTGTGTGTGTGTGTGTGTGTGTGTGTGTGTGTATTCACATTTATTATATATATATATATATATATATATATATATATATATATATATATATATATATATATATATATATATATATATATATATATATATATTATACATATGTACACACACATGTATATATATATATATATATATATATATATATATATATATATATATATATATATACATATATATAATATATATAATATATATATATATAACATATATATAATATATATTGTGTGTATGCACACACACACACACATATATATGTATGTATGTCTGTATAAGTTGTGTCATGCAACAAGGGGCTTGGAAACCGAGCGCCAGCGCCCAACCACCCCTTCTTCGGACAGAACAATTCCGATCGCAAACTGACTTGAAACCGTAAACTCGCACATGAATCCGAAAAGCGATCTCGCCTAATCCAAATATAATAACTCCCGGCGTTGCGATAACGACTCACACGCCTCATCCTACGACTCCTCCAACGACTTCTTTTTGCCTCTTCCCCCATTCACTTTTTTTTTTTACATTATTCACGCCGGGCCTAATGCCGCATTCATCATTGGGAACAAAAGTTACGGCCTTAAATTTCCAATTACTGCATCAGCTTAAACCAACATTAACTCCCAAGATCATAGCAGATTTTGATGGAGAGTTGGCCTCACTACTGTAGTGTTTAATTAGCTCGCGAGAGTGATGGCATGAGGAGGGAGGGGAGGGGGAGGGGGAGGAAGGGAGGGAGCGAGGATGAGGGAGGGGAGGGGGAGAAAGGGAGGGAGCGAGGATGAGGGAGGAGGGGGAGGAAGGGAGGGAGCGAGGATGAGGGAGGGGGGGGGAGGGAGGGAGGGAGCGAGGATGAGGAAGGGGAGAAAGAGGTGGGGGCTGGGGAAGAGGGAAGGGAGAAAGGGGTAGGGGCTGAGGAAGAGGGAAGGGAGAGATGGAGGGAGGGAGGGGAGAGAGGATGAGGGAAGGGAGAAAGAGATGGAGGGTGGGAGGGAAGGGAGAAAGAGGTGGGGGCTGGGGAAGAGTTAAGGGAGAGGGAGAAAGAGGTGGAGGGTGGGAGGGAAGGGAGAAAGAGGTGGGGTCTGGGGAAGAGGGAAGGGAGAGAGTGATGGAGGGGGAAGGGAAGGAGGATGGATGGGTAGGAGGGAAGGGAGAAAGAGGTGGAAGGTGGGGAAGAGGGAAGGGAGAGAGAGATGGAGGGTGAATGGGAAGGGAGAAAGAGGTGGAGGGTGGGAGAGAAGGGAGAAAGAGGTGGGGGCTGCGGAAGAGGGAAGGGAGAAAGAGGTGGGGGCTGCGGAAGAGGGAAGGGAGAGAGATTAAGGATGAGAGGGAAGGGAGAGAGAGATGGAGGGGGAAGGGAAGGAGGAGGGAAGGGAGAAAGAGGTGGAGGGTGGGAGGGAAGGGAGAAAGAGGTGGGGGCTGGGGGAAGAGGGAGGGAGAAAGGGATGGAGGGTGGGCGGGAGAGATGGAGAGTGGGAGGAGGGAAGGGAGAAATAGGTGGAAGAGTGGGAAGGAGAAGAGAAAGAGATGGAGGAAGGGGAGGTACGGAAGATGGGGAGGAGGGAGTGATAAAAGGAGAGAAGAAGAGGGTGAGAGAGAGAGAGAGAGAGAGAGAGAGAGAGAGAGAGAGAGAGAGAGAGAGAGAGAGAGAGAGAGAGAGAGAGAGAGAGGAAGGATGAGTAAGAGGGAAGGAAGAATCAAGTGGAAGGTGGGGAAGAGGGAATGGAGAAAGATGTGGAGGGTGGGAAGAAAAGAAGGAAGGGAGAGATAGAGGATGGGAGGGAGAGAGGAGGGAGGATGGATCGGTAGGAGGGAAGGGAGAAAGAGTTGGAGGGTGGGGAGGAGGGAAGGGAGAAATAGGTGGAGAGTGGGAAGGAGAAGAGAAAGAGATGGAGGAAGGGAGGGACGGAAGATGGGGAGGAGGGAGTGATAAAAGGAGAGAAGGAGAGGGTGAGAGAGAGAGAGAGAGAGAGAGAGAGAGAGAGAGAGAGAGAGAGAGAGAGAGAGAGAGAGAGAGAGAGAGAGAGAGAGAGAGAGAGAGAGAGAGAGAGAGAAGGACAGCTAGAGAGACAAAAAGAGAAGGGGGAGAAAGAGAGAGAGAGAGAGCCAGAGCTAGAGAAAGACTGCAAGGAAGGGAGGAAGAGAGGAAGAGAGAATTAACAACACTTATTTACTGTTAGATCGGGGAGTAGGGAGAGGGGGAGGGGGGAGGGGGATGAATATATGTCCCGTGGGTAGAGTAGTTGCCGCGATGGGTCGGTTCAACGTGTAATGAACGTGTTAGCAATTGCCACAAGAAATGAACGTTTGCTATCAAGGGGTTACTTATGTGAATAGTAAAGTAGCCGTGTCCTTAATGAATAAATGGCTGTGTACGTCGGTGTCATGTTTAATTAGACTGTTAGAAGTGTCTGTAACGAATGGTGTTACTATCGAGTTAAAGATATGGTGTTGGAATGTTAGTGATGCGCGTCAGAATAAAACGGTTGGGATAAAGAGGTTATACAGTTGGTTGGTAGTTATAGCAGGGTATCTTTAAATAGAAATGACCAAATAAACATAAAGATATGCGATTAATTACGTGTATGAGTAGTTAGTTAAATTAATCAACGAAATGAGTCAGTTGCAGTTTTGGTTATCAGAAATGAATTGTTATGAAGAGGTTGCTTGTGTCAGGTGAAAATGGCATCTTTAGCCATAGAAATAAACATCTTGCCAAGGGTTTTAGTGGCTTTTAAGTGAAACAAGCCGTAGTTATGTTAAGTAAGATATTGTTATATTTTTGTTTTATGAAAACTATATAGTAAATGCGCTATGTGTTATCGAAGTCGTTGTTATGTTAACTCGCAGATTGTTATAAAAGGATAACAGTCACCACGATAAATATACAGCAAACGTGTTCTGTGTTGTCGATGTGGTAGCGCACTAGTGGTTTAAGAGAAATGAACAGGTGTAATATGTCTAGTTTCCAAAAGTCGTGGTTGTGTGAAATAATAATGTTACAAAAGAATCAATAGTCATAAGAAATAATTGATGTTTTGTATGTGTTATCGAATTGTTTGTGTGGTAGTGGTTATGAGAAGGGAACGGTTTATCGTAGTTTATATCTAGCTTATTAGTATGTACTGTTAAAGTAATGACAGTGGTTACTTACAATAAACGGTTGTTACAAAAGTATAATAATAATCATGCACATTAAACGACTGAAGAGAAAGGTAGCGTAGTAGTGGTTATGAGAAATGAAAAGTTACTGTGGACAGGATAAGTTACGAATATTCACTGTGACAGAAATGGCTATAGGAAATATGAATGTACAGGATCCAGTGTTCCGGTGAATATACTGTAATAGCATTGTGTTGGTTATTGGCACCGTTGTTTATACGTGTGAGAGATACACATGGGGTAGTTGTTGTCATGGATTTGAAGTTCCTATTTAAAGGTCCACTTGTTTTATTGCTATTATTGTTTTTGTCTTTTTGATTGCTTTATTGTTCTGCCTTTGTCATCAATGAACTGTTGCTGCCTTTGGTCTCTCGTCAACGGTATTTCAAAAAGCTTACTTGTCGCTAGAATCGGAGCCAGGTAAGTTGTATATTGCCATATATACAAGTAATACTATATCCTTCACGTCATCAAAGACATCGTCACTATTACGATATCCTAGATATTTCCCCCTCATCAAAAAAAAAAAAAAAAAAAAATGTACAGTATAGACATAATAAAATCCTGATCACTTCAGTATGCAAATTAGATTAATTAATTCGTTGTTTACCTCCTCAGTGTTGGACGTCAGCTGTTGTTGTTAGAGGGGCCGTTGACAACGAGGCTACGGCTGGGATTACCATTGAGTGCGTTGTATTGATTGCGTGTTTGTGGGCTTGCGTGGCTTCTGTTTGGATTTGCTTTGAAGTTTGTTTTCTTTGGGCTCGTTAAGGGGAGTTTCTTTCGGGGCGTTGGAGAGGATTCGTTTATTTCGATTCTTAGTTGTATTTGAGTCTTTGGATCATGATCAACATCATCTCTATTTACATCATTCTTTGCATATGATATTCTATGTAATAAAACACAACTAATACCGAGTAAAAACGGGAAATAAACATATAAAAAAGACTGCAAAACATTATTCCCAGCCAAGGATGGAACGGGAGACGAGACGCAGACGAGATTCGGGATGTAATCGAAAGATAGACAAAGTTATTCCCCCGAAGGCACCCACGCCCACCCGTTCTGTGGGCGGAAGCGCGGTGGGCGGCTGCGGTGACAAATTCCTTGTTTTGGTTGACAGATGCCCGGAAGCTGCGAGTGTCAAGAACAATGATGGCTTTGCAATTCCCGGGGCGAGCTATCGACCGAATCCACATACCGATGGGGAGAGGAACGAGGGTATTTGTCTGTGTGCTGGATTCTGTCTCTTTTTTTTTTTTTTTCTTTTTTTTTCTTTCTTTTCTTTTTTCTTTTTTTCTCTCTCTTTTTTTTTTTCTTTTGTCTACAACCTTTCTTTCCCTTGTTGTCTCTCTCTCTCTCTCTCTTCTATCTCTCTCTCTCACTCTCACTCTCTTGTCCCCTCTCTCTCGCTCTTCTCTCTCTCTCTCTCTCTATCTATCTATCTATCTATCTATCTATCTATCTATCTATCTATCTATCTATCTATCTATCTACCTATCGCCATCTCTCTCTCTCTCTCTCTCTCTCTCTCTCTCTCTCTCTCTCTCTCTCTTTTGTCCCGGCTCTTATCCCCTCTCTCCCGCTCTTATTCCCTCTCTTTCTCTCTTGTTTCCTCTCTATCTATCTATCTATCTGTGCTATTATCGCTATTACTTTCTCTCCCTCTCTCACTCTTTCTTAGGGAAGAAAAGTAGCAGCAAGAGAAGGGAAAAATAAAGAGAAAGAGGGGTAGGAGAGAGAAAGAGAGGGGACGATAGATAGAAAGAGCAAGAGAGATACACAGAGAGACGGACAGACAGAAAGAGAGCTAGAGGGACAGTCAGGCACACAGACAGACAAAGAAAGAACGAGAGAGAGACAGTCGGTTAGACCAACAAAGAGATAAAGAGAGACAGAAAGTATACATTGTTTCTGGAAGAAAAGAATTCTTTTTTTCTTCTTCTCCTTCTTCTTACGGAATCTCGCGTTGCCCTTAGAGACAATCGATTTTATAGCCATTACCTGAACTAATGCGACAAAGTTTTGTGAAAGCGTAATTGTGCAACGAGGACAAAAGAGGATGGGGCTGAGTGGCGTTGGTATTTTGATTTGGAGAGTGGCGGGGGGGGGGGCGGCGTGAACTTGCGTGTGTGTGTGTGTTTGTGCGTGTGTGTGTGTGTGTGTGTGTGTGTGTGTGTGAGTGTGTGCGTGTGCGTGTGTGTGTGTGTGTGATTGTGTGTGTGTGAGTAAGTGAGTGAGTGAATGATTGTGTGAGTGTGTGTGTGTGAGTGAGTGAGTGAGTGAGTGAGTGATTGTGTGTGTGTGTGGGTGATTGTGTGTGTGTGTGTGTGTGTGTGTGTGTGTGTGTGTGTGTGTGTGAACGCGCAAATACACATGCGCTACGTTATATACACCTAACACCGTTGTTTATATCTCCGGTTATTTGTGACAGTCTAACGTTTGTGAAGGCCTATTATGTGCACTTTTGTGTTTGTATGATTATTAGGTCATACAGTAAATGTGCAGATGCTATGGCGTATCTGCAAACTTCCCATCTTTCTTTTTTTTTTTCTTTATAAAGAAATTCAAAATTATTTCGACTCGTGATACAGAATATTCTTTAAACTTTGGTTCCGCGACTAAAAGCTCGATGCTCGGCGTTGTCTGACGGCGCTCCAGCTTAAAACTATTTAAAAATTCCGCATTGGCATCTTAGGGTCCTTCGTTAGCAAAGTAAACAAACAAGAGTGTTGACTCTAAGACTATTTTTTTTTCTTTTTACTTTCTTCAGATTATTAATCGAGATATATATTTTTTTTTCTATACTTTTCACCTCAAACTTACAATTAAAGGCATTTATTTTCTTATCACGAATGTTCTTGCTTGTATTTGTCTCATCCTGACAAAATTAGTACGAATGAATTCTTTCGTAAAAGCCTTCCCACCTTATTGCAACTTGCTACGCTCCTGCAAATCAGCTGTTGCGGCCTGATTAAGCAACTAGCCCAAGTTCCTCCTTTCTCTTAATTCTCTCCTTTGCCCTTTCTTCGCTCTCTCTCTCTCTCTCTCAAAAGAAAAGAAAAAGAAAAGAAAAAAAATGTACATTAACAAACAGACAAGTGCTACGTAGCTACGAGAGTGTGCTTCCATGGCCGACATTTACGCCTTGCTTCATGTGGAATGGGATCAGGCAAACACAGCCGCGCCAGCTGTTGCAATCTACAGGTTGCATCGCGGAGCACAGCACATTTCCACCCTCTACCCCCACCATCACCCCCCCCCCTTTCCCTTCCCCGCCCGCAGTGCCCATCCTCTGCTCCACCGCCCACACCCCTTTCTCCCCTTTTCCCCCCTTCGCTTCCTCCCCTCAACCAGCGCCCCCTTCCCCCTCTCCCTGTGCCCGTTTTCTACCCCCACCACTGCCCCCTCTCCCTCCCCCTCCCCGTATGCCATTTACTTCCAGCACCGCCCTCCTCCCCCACCTCCCCGGCCCCTACTCCTACACTCACTCCCCATCACCTCCCCCTCCTTACCCCCCTGGACACCATCGCCTTTGCCTTCGCTGCCGTCTTCGAAGACACCTCCCCTCCAAAGCTTCCCTTTTCCCTCCTCCTCCCCCCTCCCCCTACTCCTTCCTCTCTCTCCCCTCCCCCTCCCCCTGCTCTCTCCTCTGTCTCCCCTCCCCCTCCCCTACTCTCTCCTCCCCCTCCCGCATCCCTTTCCCTCCTCCCTCCCCTACTCCTTCCTCTCTCTCCCCGCCCCCTCCCCCTACTCTTTCCTCCCCCCCTCCCCCTACTCTCTACCCTCCCCACCCCTCCCCTACTCTTTCCTCTCCCCACTCCCCCTACCCTTTCTCCTCCCCCTCCTGCTTCCCTTTACCCTCCCCCTCCTCTTACCCTTTCCTCTCCCCCCCCTCCCTCGATTAGAAAAAAGAGCTGAGAAAGGTTTATTTTTCTGTTTCCATGCACAATAGGGACCAGAATTGCTTGCACCATGCAGTGGGGGCCCCCCATAGAATCCCCCCCCCCCGCCGCATACATACCTCCTACGTACCAGCCCCAACATCTCTTCCCTCCCCCCCCCCGCCTACATGCTTCCTACGTACCCCCCTCTACCCCAACTTCCCTTCCCCCTCTCACCCTCCCCCCCTCAGAAAGCCCCCTCGGAAAAAATGACAAAAGGAAATTTGAAAAAAAAAAAAAAAAGAAATGGAGAGAGAAAGAAGAGAAAGAAAATTCAATTACCTACTGGAATTAGTATTTTTCGACATTTTATGATGAAATAGTACTTTGATGGAATCCTAATTTACAAAATCTTGCGCAATTAGCAGATTTTAGATTATATAATTATATCTAATTAGATGGCGCAAATAATAGTGGCGCGAACATTTCCAATTTTTAAATGGAATCTAAAGCTCGATTGTTATATATATATATATATATATATATATATATATATATATATATATATATATATATATACGTAAGTGTATATACAGATAGATAGATATATAGATACATATATGTATATATATATTATATATATAAATGTGTGTATATATGAGTGTATGTGTGTTAGTGTGTGCATGTGTGCATATACACAAACACACACACACACACACACACACACACACACACACACACACACACACACACACACACACACGCACGCACGCACGCACATATATATATATATATATATATATATATATATATATATATATATATATATATATATATATATATATATATATATATATATATATATATATATATATATATATACTGTAAATATACGGCCATACGGAGAGAATCTGCTGGGTTCCAAAGGCAAGAATCGCCTCCGCCGCCAAATCAAGGGCGACCCGAGAGAGCTGCGGCGGTAATTTCGGAGATGTTGCGTCATAAGTACTTATTAGCGTGAGATTGCGATAACGTGTTGTTACTTAGGGAAGGTGAGGATAACGTGCAGTTGAGACCCTAACGAGTAGTTACAAGCTAAATGAGTAGTTAAGATCCGCGGCAGATTGGAAGTTGCTGGGCTTTCCTTTATAGTTCTGGTCAGGACTCTTATAATGAGTTTGGAATTATAGGAATCTATGTTGATAGGTACACACATACGCTGGAAGGGGGGAGAGTGGGGACTAAGCCCGTAATGAGAAACCATCATGGGAAGAGGGTGGTAATATGGTTCCATTGAGGAAAGTCAGTGGTAATGACCCATTATTGGGAACCGTTGCTGGTAATGGTGAGATATCAGAGGCAGCAGAGTCCCAGAAGGAGGATGTTGAATAATAGTCACGTGTCACCCTCGAGGCTACATCCGTCAGGGCCAAGTGGCACTCGGGGACAAGCCGTCAATAGAGATGTATCAGTTACTCATTACCTGACTGGCAGGTGTCAATTTGTTGAAGGGATTTCGCGTCGGTTCGAAAATTCGAAACCTAATTTGACATTATCAGTACTCTAAGTTGATTACCGGTGACGGGCGGAAAATGAGACAATGAGACGGGAACTTGTTATTTGTGGGGAAAAATGTGGCTGAAGTCAATAATTCAAACCGAAGTTCCGATGCAGCGTTCAGTGCCGTTTCAGCAATGTTGTCCAACCTAACACCAAGACCGAGGTATATTTATTGTACCAACATTGACAGTAGCTCCGTTTGACAGTCGTTAAACTCGGATATGTATATAAACTGAATGGCAGTATTTCCCTACGAAGTTATATTCAGAAAAAAAATAAGAGAGAAAAAAATAAATGAATAAAAAAAACAAAGCAAAATAATGACAAAGAAAATGAAAAATAAATAAACAAAAAATAAAGAACCTTCTATACAAACAGCGAGAAGAAATCGGTAACGATACTTCAGAACCAGCAACCGACAAGGAAATGCAGCCGTAAAAGCAAGCCACATTCAGATTCGCTTGCAAAATGCGTCTGTGGATAGTCAGCCGTGGAGAAGGAGTCAGCATGCGAAATTCAGCACTGAAATTCAGCCGTAGAGTCTCAGCAATAAGTGTCAGCAGCGAGTGAACACCGGGGAACGCGAGAGCTAATAACAATAATGGGAAATTACAGCCTTGCTCCCGGCTAGCCACGACCCTCACTAGCCTGCATTCGCCCCCACTAGCCCCTCATTCGCCCCTCACTGGTCCTCACTTGTCCTCATTAGCCCTCTCCTCCTCCCTTCTTTTCCTCCTTCTTCCTTTGTTCCACGAAACCTCAGTTCCCTTTGTTTGTTTTTTGTTTGTTTTTTGTATTTTATTCTTTCCCTTCATCTCCTTTGGCTCTCTCGGGTTTCCTCTTCCTAAAACTCCTCTTCTTTTCTTCA
>NC_091556.1:9207897-9210397 GCF_042767895.1 Penaeus vannamei | reverse complement strand
CTCAGAGGCAGAGTGGAGGCGGCGATAAGGTCCATTGGTTTATTAAGAATCTACATGGAGGTGTGCACTGGCGACATGGCCATCCTACGCATGAGTGAGTAACATATGTGGTGTTTCACCTGCGGGTTAATATTTCAGTCTCGGCTGTTAATAATAATGAAGATTCATGTTTATTTTGTGGAGGGAACGGAGTATCCGAGAGCCAGTTTATTTGACGGAAAGCGACACGTAATGAATCAAAAATTGAATTTGCAGCAATTATGATTTCAGCAGATTAATTATTTGTAACAAAGCGTGCACTGAATACATCAAGCTCGAAAAAAAAGATTTTGAAGAGACGTCAGCACGGTATGAAACAGAAATTGTGCATTGCATATCCCGGCCACTGCACTCTTCAGTTACGTTTCGCTAAAGGCGGGTAGAATGACCTTTCATAACCAGTATTTTCCTTGACCTGGCTCGCATACATTACAGCCTGTCTTTATAGATGTTCATCTCTCTATCTGTCTATCGCTCTATCTCTCTCTCTATCTCTATTTATCTATCTATCTGTCTCTCTGTCTTTATCTTCCTCTCTCTCTCTCTCTCTCTCTCTCTCTCTCTCTCTCTCTCTCTCTCTCTCTCTCTCTCTCTCTCTCTCTCTCTCTCTCTCTCTCTCTCTCTCTTTCTACCTATATTTCTATCTATCTTACTCTTTCTTACTGTAATTGATAGAATAAAGTGTTTTGACTTTGACTCTCTGTCTATCTATCTATCTATCCATTGCTCTCTCTCTATCTATCTATCTACCTATCTACCTATCGCTCTCTGTCTGTCTGTCTCTCTCTTTTTCTCTCTCTCTTTCTCTCTCTATCTCTCTCTCTCTCTCTCTATCTATCTATCTATCTATCTATCTACCTCTATCTCTCTCTCTCTCTCTCTCTCTCTCTCTCTCTCTCTCTCTCTCTCTCTCTCTCTCTCTCTCTCCCTCCCTCTCTCTCTCTCTCTCCTTCTCTCTCTCCTCTCTCTCCCTCTCCCTCTCCCTCTCTCTCTCTCTCTCTCTCTCTCTCTCTCTCTCTCTCTCTCTCTCTCTCTCTCTCTCTCTCTCTCTCCTTAACACAAAACACACACTGACGCACGCACACTCACAAATATACGGTATTCGTACTGTACATGCGCAATATCGAGAGATTTGTATAGTAATCTCTCCATGTCAGAGTTGATGAATAGTCTGAGAATGAAAAATTGATACATATATATATTTCACATATAATATTTTCGATAGAACAAGAATTCATCCATATATCACGGCAATACATTTTGGAGAAAAGAGAAACACATCTCTATTAAGTGTTATAAAAATTCATGATATTTTGATATCAAGAAATATGACGTTTTTATTATGATGATATGCAGCTTTTATATAAATGTCTTTGTCGCCGAAGAACAGGTATGAATGAAAAGATAAAGATTCTTTTTAAAGATTTAACAATCAAGAAGGAAGGCATGAATAATATATATATATATATATATATATATATATATATATATATATATATATACATATATATACATACATATATATATATATATATATATATATATATATATATATATATATATATATATATAAATCAGAAAACATAAAAAATCCAGTTTCCAAAATCAAATGTCAACCACGCTGATCCCGTACATGAATTCAGTTCTTCACTAAAATCTAATCAACTGTTCCCTGTGACAGTGCCAACACCCCCCCACCCCCCCCACAAAAAAAAAAAAAAAAAAAAAAAAAAAAAAAAAAAAACATCGCACTCTGATCCATATCATTTCCCGAAAAGCTTCCCACTAACCAAGAAACAAAACAGATAAACAAAATCCCTTTTCTTTGTCCGCCATCACAAAGAGTGTCTCTACCCCGTGAGAGAATTCTGCTATGCAATCATTCTCCGGTTTCTGCTCGCAATTCAGAATCTACAAGCCACACGGGATAACAAGAGAAGAATTGATTGCTATTTTGTTCGAAACTGCATCATTTTGTGGTTGACTGAATTACAATAACCGATTTATATTCCGCGCACACTACACTGCTCTTTCCTTTCATAGTTCGCATTTCGGCCCCTCCCCCTTCGCTCTTTTCAGTGTTGTTTTTTCTCTCTTTTTCTTTTTCATTGTCACTCCTTCCTTTCACTTTTCCGGTCTTTCAATTCGTTCAAATTATACAAAACGTGAAAAGTAAATGGTTAAAATAGAACATTTCATTTACCTTGTCTTTCTTCTTCTTTTTTCGAGCTCTTTGTTCTTTGTGTTATGAAGTTATTATTCATTGCGATAAGATTATGGTATAAACGTTCCGGAGGGTTATGGAGCCTTTAATAGAGTCTACACTGTGTGTGCTACTGCCTCTTATGATTAGTTTTATGCTAAGTGCTATAATTATCTTTGCAGAGTTAATAATACAGTCTGTGGGACAAAATATGAATTTCATTTGGAGGTCGTTCTTACGTATAACCTTTTAACTTCT
>NC_091556.1:9155397-9160397 GCF_042767895.1 Penaeus vannamei | reverse complement strand
TTGTTATCATTTTTATTATCATCACCATCACCATGATGATCACCATCATCCTTATTATCCTCCTCACCATCTTTATCATCATCACCATCATTATTACCATTACCATCGTCACCATTATCATTATTATCATTATTATCACTTTTATTATCATCACCATCATCATCATCACCATGATGATCACCATCATCCTTATTATCCTCCTCACCATCTTTATCATCATCACCATCATCTTCACCATCATCATAACCAGCAACATGAACTGCATTACAGCAACGTGTTCGCGGAATGTATTTTTATAATCTAAATGAAATGTTGCATATTTGATGAAGAAGGATGTACAAAAGCCATGCATAATTCATTCTTTCATATGCAGTGTTAATGATTTAAAACCTTTTTTTTTTGCGTATTTTCTTCTCCGCTGCGAATTCAAATCAAAACTTTTGCGATGTTCTTCTCTCTCTCTCATTCGCTTTTTTTTTTTTTAGTCGAGGAGGTTACTTATGTATATACTTGTGAGTTCTTGGGAGATTTCTCGGGAGATTACATTTCCTGTGGATTGTGGGAGATGCTGGTGATGCTTTTCAGGTCTGATTTAGCTTTTTTTTTATTCTATTTTTTTATAGGTCGTGATTTATTTTTTTTTTTCTCTCTCTCTCTCTCTGTCTGTCTCTATCTATATGTCTGTCTGTCTGTCTTTCTCTCTCTTTCTTTCTTTCTCTCTCTCTCTCTCTCTGTCTATCTATTTATTTATCTATCTTTCTTTCTCTCTCTCTTTATCTATCTATCTATCTATCTATCTATGTATCTGTCTGTTTTCTCTCTCTCTCTCTCTCCCTCTCCCTCTCTCTCTCTCTCTCTCTCTCTCTCTCTCTCTCTCTCTCTCTCTCTATCTCTCTCTCTCTCTCTCTCTCTCTCTCTCTCTCTCTCTCTCTCTCTCTCTCTCTCTCTTAATCTACCTATCTATCTATCTCTCTTTCTCTCTTTATACCTCCCTTTCTCCCTCTCTCGCTCTCCATCCCTCTCCCTTTCCCCCACACTTTCCTTCTCCCTCTCCTCTTTCTCCAACTCTCCCTCTCCCTTTCCCTCTCCCTCTCGCTCCCTCAATCGCCCTCCCTCTCCCTCTCACTCCTTCACACCCTCCATCCCTCTTTCTCCCTCCCTCCTTCCCTCCCTCTTTATATCCCCTGAATGTATTAGAGCGACGCTGGTGTATAACAGGAAGTATAGCGCTATATGCAACTAAAACAAGGTGACATTTTTTTTTTTTTTTTTTTTTTTTTTTTGGCGGGGGGTCTTTTTTCTTTTCATTTCTTTCAGTGGTAGAGTCCTTTGTAAATTGTATAAAATATAACATGAGTGAAAATAATAACGACAAGGGTGATGATAACAATAGTAATTAGAATAATATTGATGATAACGATAATGGTAATAGTGGTAATGCTAGTAATAATGTTAGTAATAATTGTAAAAAAAATCATAATGGTAATAGTAATAACAATAACGATAATAGTAAGAGTCATAATAATAATAGTAATAATAGTAATCAGAATAATGATAATGGTAATGATTGTAGTAATAGTATAGATAATCATTGCAATGATGATAATGATAATGATAGTGGTAGTAGTTACAACATTAATCAAAAAAATAATAATGACGATGCTAATGATAACAATAATAGTCACGATAGTAATAATAATGACAATAGTAAGGGAAAGGAGAATAGTGATGATGGTGATGATTATGATCATAATGATAATAATGATAATCATCATAACAATGATAATGATAACAATGATACTGATAATGATACTGATAATAATAATAATAATAATAATAATAATAATAATAATAATAATAATAATAATAATAATAATAATAATAATAATAATAATAATAATAATAAAAATAATAATAATAGTAATGATAATAATAATACCGATGATAATATCAATTACAATGATAATAACAATAATAATAATTATTATAATGATAATAGTTATAATAATAATAATAATAATAATAATAATAATAATGATAATAATGATAATAATAATGATAATAATAATAGCAATAATAATAATAATAATGAGGAGGAGGAGGAGAAGGAAGAGAATGATCATGATGATGAGGATGATTATGATACTAAAGATATTGATAACAATAACAATAATGACAATGATAATGAACATAATGATAATGACAACAATGATAACAAAGCATTATGATAAAAATGAAATCGATAATGATAATGGTAATGATAATAATAATGATAAAGATAATGATAATAATCATGATAATAATGATAATGATCATGATAATAACTTTGATGATAAGAATAACAGTAATAGCAGCAATAATGATAACAGGAATGATACTGATTCGTTTCAAATGATGATAGCAATAATGATAACACGCACGATAATAAAAAATATATATATATTTGAACACGACATCAACAACAGAATCTGACGAGAGCGGCTCCAAGTTTACATTCCTTGCCCCAGCATCTCCACCTCTTATGCATCCTAGACACTGTGATCTTACGAGCCAGGCTGTCCAAGATGAAAGGGAGATCTTCCTGAGTACGGGTGACGCGGTAGTGAAATGACTAGGGTTTCCACGCGGGTGCGGCGCCTTGTTAAGCGTCGCCTTTTGAGAAGTACTTTGAGGGGCGAGATTTTTTACAGTTTTCTTCTTCCTCCTCGTCTACTGGTACTATAACTAGTGCTACTGCTATTGCTACTACACTACTACTATTACTATTACTACTTCTGCTACTAATGCTATTACTGCTGCTGCTGCTATTACTCCTATTTGTACTACTCCTACAACTATTAATGCTACTGCTATTACAACTACAACTATTGCAACTACTATTGCTACTATTGCTGCTACTCCTCCTACTACTATTACTACTACTGCTACTGGTATCGTCACTACTACTACTAATAGTATTACTACTAATACTATTACTAATACTAATACTATTGCTGTTGCTGCAACTAACTGATGTTTCGAGAGTGTTGTGCAGTATATTATAAACAACATAGGCAATAGCGGAGAGGACAAGAAACATGTATGTAGTTATACATATTTCATTCTATTGCATTTTGTGTGTCTGTATGTCTCTATATAAGCAAGTATGTATATATGTATGTGTATATGTAAGCATGTATGTATATATGTATGTGTATATGTAAGCATGTATGTATATATGTAAGCATGTATGTATGTATGTAAGCATGTATGTATATATGTAAGCATGTATGAATATATGTAAGCATGTATGTATATATGTAAGCATGTATGTATATATGTAAGCATGTATGTATATATGTAAGCATGTATGAATATATTTAAGCATGTATGTATATATGTAAGCATGTATGTATATATGTAAGCATGTATGTATATATGTAAGCATGTATGTATATATGTAAGCATGTATGTATATATGTAAGCATGTATGTATATATGTAAGCATGTATGTATATATGTAAGATTGTATGTATATATGTAAGCATGTATGTATATATGTAAGCATGTATGTATATAAGTAAGTATGTACAGTGTATATAGATAGCCATATGCATCAGTGACATCACATATCCGGCAAAGTTCAAATTCCTCCCAAAGCAAGGAATTCACACTTCCTTCCTCTTGTCCCATTCCGCCTCCGCTGCCGCCCCGTCTGAACAGCCACTCGCTAAATCAAGAGCCACACTTTTTACCCGAAAACATATAAGGATTCTTGCCTCTTTCTTCCTTCTGGACGCTAACCCTTCCCTCCCTTCCGCTGTTAACTGTGCGTTCCCTGCTGCAATTTCTGCTTCCATTTCCACTCTATTTGTATTTTTGCATTTGACTTCCGATGCCTCCTGCCAGAGAGTAATCAATTCCCTCCACATTCTGCCCCTACCGCAGGCACACTCAGCCACGGCCAGGCATGAGGGCGGGTCTGGTGATTATGCTCCCTGTCTCTCCTTTCTCCCTTTCCCCCTTTCTAATTTTTGGTGTTTTTTTCTATATATATATTTCTCTTCTCGCTCTCTCTTTCCATTTTTTTTTTTTTTTTTGTAAGTCTGTCACTCTTTCTGTCTGCCTCTCTTTCTCTCTCTCTCTCTCGCTCTCTCTCTCTCTCTCTCTCTATCTATCTATCTATCTATCTATCTATCTATCTATCTATCTATCTATCTATCTATCTATCTATCTATCTATCTATCTACCTCTTCTACTTTCCCCTCCAAGCCTCTTTTTGCTCTTTTTTTCTCTCTCTCCTCTCTTCTCACTTCCTTTCCGAGGCTTTTTCTGATCTCTCTTCCATTCTCCTCTCTTCTCCTCTCAGTTTCCATTAAATCCTCTTTTTTCTATCTCTCTTCCCTTCAAGCCCCTTTCTATTTTTTCTCTCCTTTCTCCTTTTCTCTTTTCGTCTTCTCTTTATGACTTTTGTTTTCCTCCAATATTTATTCTCGTTTTCGTTCTTTCTCTCTCTCTCTCTCTCTCTTGCTTCTCCTCTCCTCCTTCTATTTCATCATCATTTTTCTTTCTCTAATCTCCTTTCCTCCACCCCTTTCCTCTCTTTATTCTTGTTGTCTTTCTCCTTTCCTCTTCTCTCACTTCTCCTGTTATCACTCGCCATTCTCTGTTTTCCTATTCTCCATTACCTTTCTCTCTCCTTTTTTCTCTTCTCCTTTCCCATCCTATCCTCCTATTCTCCATTTTCTCTCTCTTTCTTTTCTCTTCTCCCTCTTTTTATTCTCCGTTTTCTTCCTCTTTTCTTTTCTTCTCTTCTCCCTTCTCCTCTCTTCATCTTTTGATCTCCGTTTTCTTTCTCTCCTCTTCCTCTTCCCTTTTTACTATTTATCTTTTGCCTTGCCATTCTTTCTCTCTTCCATTTCCTTTCTCTCTCTCTCTCTTCCTTTCTCACTTTCTCCATTCTTCTCTTTCTCCATTCTCCTCTTCTCGCAATCTCTCCTTTCTTCTTTTTATTTCCGATT
>NC_091556.1:9132897-9135397 GCF_042767895.1 Penaeus vannamei | reverse complement strand
TGAAAAGTTATAAATGATAACAAAAGTAATAAGCGATAAGAAAAAATATAAATGATAACAAAAGTAATAAATGATAAGAAAATTAAGAATGATAGCACAAGTAATCAATAAGAAAAATTTTAAATGATAACAAAAGTAATAAATGATAAGAAAATTATAAATGATAACAAAAGTAATAAATGATAAGAAAATTATAAATGATAACAAAAGTAATAAATGAGAAAAATTAAAAATGATTACAAAAGTAATAAATGATAAGAAAATTATAAATGATAACAAAAGTAATAAATGATAAGAAAAATTTAAAATGATAACAAAATAAATGATAAGAAAAATCAAAATTGATAACAAAAGTAATAAATGATAAGAAAATTATAAATGATAACAAAAGTAATAAATGATAAGAAAAATTATAAATGATAACAAAAGTAATAAATGATAAGAAAAATTTAAAATGATAAGAAAAGTAATAAATGATAAGGAAATTATAAATGATAACAAAAGTAATAAATGATAAGAAAAAATATAAATGATAACAAAAGTAATAAATGATAAGAAAAAATATAAATGATAACAAAAGTAATAAATGATAAGAAAAAATATAAATGATAACAAAAGTAATAAATGATAAGAAAAATTATAAAAGATAACAAAAGTAATAAATGATAAGAAAATTATGAATGATAACAAAAGTAATAAATAAGAAAAATTAAAAATGATAACAAAAATAATAAATGATAAGAAAAATTATAAATGATAACAAAAGTAATAAATGATAAGAAAAATATAAATGATAACAAAAGTAATAAATGATAACAAAAAATATAAATGATAACAAAAGTAATAAATGATAAGAAAATTATGAATGATAACAAAAGTAATAAATGATAAGAAAATTATGAATGATAACAAAAGTAATAAATGATAAGAAAAATTATAAAAGATAACAAAAGTAATAAATGATAAGAAAATATATAAATGATAACAAAAGTAATAAATGATAACAAAAAATATAAATGATAACAAAAGTAATAAATGATAAGAAAAAATATAAATGATAACAAAAGTAATAAATGATAAGAAAATTATGAATGATAACAAAAGTAATAAATGATAAGAAAATTATGAATGATAACAAAAGTAATAAATGATAAGAAAAATTATAAAAGATAACAAAAGTAATAAATGATAAGAAAATATATAAATGATAACAAAAGTAATAAATGATAACAAAAAATATAAATGATAACAAAAGTAATAAATGATAAGAAAAATTATAAAAGATAACAAAAGTAATAAATGATAAGAAAATATATAAATGATAACAAAAGTAATAAATGATTAGAAAAATTTAAAATAATAACAAAAGTAATAAATAAGAAAAATTAAAAATGATAACAAAAGTAATAAATGATAAGAAAAAATGTAAATGATAACAAAAGTAATAAATGATAAGAAAAATATAAATGATAACAAAAGTAATAAATGATAAGAAAATTATAAATGATAACAAAAGTAATAAATGATAAGAAAAAATATAAATGATAACAAAAGTAATAAATAAGAAAAATTAAAAATGATAACAAAAGTAATAAATGATAAGAAAAATTATAAATGATAAGAAAAAATATAAATGATAACAAAAGTAATAAATGATAAGAAAAATTATAAATGATAAGAAAAAATATAAATGATAACAAAAGTAATAAATGATAAGAAAATTATAAATGATAACAAAAGTAATAAATGATAAGAAAAAATATAAATGATAACAAAAGTAATAAATAAGAAAAATTAAAAATGATAACAAAAGTAATAAATGATAAGAAAAATTATAAATGATAAGAAAAAATATAAATGATAACAAAAGTAATAAATGATAAGAAAAGTAATAAATGATAAGAAAAAATATAAATGATAACAAAAGTAATAAATGATAAGAAAAATTATAAATGATAACAAAAGTAATAAATGATAAGAAAAATTATAAATGATAACAAAAGTAATAAATAAGAAAAATTAAAAATTATAACAAAAGTAATAAATGATAAGAAAAAAATTAAATAATGACAAAAGTAATAAATAAGAAAAATTAAAAATGATAACAAAAGTAATAAATGATAAGAGAAATTATGAATGATAACAAAAGTAATAAATGATAAGAAAAATTATAAACGGGCAGATAATGAAGATATGTCCGAGAAGAAAAGATTTATAGTTTCATGAGAGAATGTAATTTTTTAAACATTTTTTCATTGTTGTTGGATATTTCAGTACCAGTCTCATATAATGAATTCGTAATTATATCTTCCACGTTTCCAATAAGAATAAATAAACAAACAAAAAGGCTTTACATTATACATCAATTATTTCATTAGCTCTTCTAATAAACATGATCTACGTTACCCTTGATAACCCTCCATCTATTACGAAATTGCGGATACGAAGAAAACGTTACATATTCATAAGGCTTGACTTGATTAAGGACCATGCATTCATA
>NC_091556.1:9120397-9125397 GCF_042767895.1 Penaeus vannamei | reverse complement strand
CGTCACTCGTATCATAAAAACTATTGCATTCTCCTGGTTCTCGAGAAAAAAAAAACATGCATATATATATATATATATATATATATATATATATATATATATATATATATATATATATATATATATGTGTGTGTGTGTGTGTGTGTGTGTGTGTGTGTGTGTGTGTGTGTGTGTGTGTGTGTGTGTGTGTGTGTGTGTGTGTGTGTGTGTGTGTGTATGTGTGTGTGTGTGTGTGTGTGTGGACGTTATTATGGGTTACTATCAAAACAGTGGAACAAGTGGAAGAAGAATATAAGCAAGTCATCCATTGCTCACGTGAAGACTGTTAAGATTGTGAGAAAACTGGAAAATAAAGTTAATGGATTTCTGTAATGTTTAGAGGGTGATTCTACAGTCATGGTACTTACTTTGGCTTTACTTCTAGTAATTATAACACTATCGAGTAAATTACACAAATAATTATGTTTCTATCCAAACGTGATCGGTCATTTGACCTGGTCAGCCTGTGCGATATTTTAAGGTTAGTGTTCTTTTAGAGGAATTCCTTTGGAAATGGTTCAGTAATATCAATGGTAAAAAGTATCAGAAACGACCCTCCCCCCCAAAAAAAAAAAAAAAAAAAAAAAATATATATATATATATATATATATATATATATATATATATAAGAAAAAAAAAAAAATATATATATATATATATATATATATATATATATATATATATATATATAATATATATATATATATATATATATATATATATATATATATATATATATACTTTATGCTTATATGTATATTAATATTTGCAATGGATTTAACATGAAGAGGCGGGGCTTCGGTCGGAAGATGCCTACTAAGATTTTTCTCAACGTGGATCAGTACTGTGTTAAACTAATTTTAAACTACTGGTAAGGAACTAGACATCCTTTGGTAGCAAAAAACGCAACAGCTGAAAGATTATGGGATTTAGATATATTTACCTATTTTGCTATATGTTTGATATGTGAAATGTAGATTTGAATCCTGTGTGACAATAAATATGTCAAGGATATATGACAATGCTTATTGATTTCCGTCATTCAGTATCAAAGGGAGTGAATTCAGTCACGTAATCATTACGGATACGATAAATATTCTGAAATAAAATCAACAACCTGTCTACAATCTCTACAGAATAAATGTTGCATGAAACATTGCCTCCATTTTGCCATTATTGTTATCAAATACAGAAATAAATCAACTAGACAAATGGTATTCTTTCAATAATGGTAATTAGCATTGTGACATTTTTTTTTTTTTTTTTTTTACCATTCTGCATATTACATTTATGGACGTACCTAAGAGGAAAAGAAAAGGACGAAAAAAAGAAAGATCAAAATGGTGTCCTACAGTACTAATTCAATTTTCCATTTTCGAAATAGATTTTTGGAGCTCTATATCCGATAATCCTCTAAGAGTCTTCAACACCAAGCTAAAAATATCCAGTAGTCCTACTTGACCCTCTGCCGCCTTTTAAGCGAATTCGAAACTATAGCGAGACGTGAGAGAAAAACAATAAAAGACAAGAAGGAAAACAAAACACTAATCGGTGTAAACAGAATAGCTGATAAAATTCGTTTCCGAACAATTTATCAACAGTATCCGCAATCAAACGGCATTGGCAGGACCAGGATCGTGAGTGAAAAAAGCAATAGTTTTTAAACAATACCACTGAAAAGGTTTCGACAGAATGCGAAATGATATTTGTACTAAATTATTGTGGAATCCTAGAAAATCCCATTGGTTGCGATCAAAGTGATACGCAAAACTACATGTACATTCGATTTTCATTTTTTTTCTCGCTGGTATCACAACCGACACTAGGCTACGTATAGACTCAAATAAAGTATTATAGAAAATAGGGACATTTAGGTCGTTTGAACCTGTTGTTTGGAAAGAAGTTGTTGGGGACACTGGGATAAAAACGAATCCCAGTGTTCTAGAATATAGAGGGTATCTTAATTCACATTTCGATTCTCTAAATAATGTCATGTCTACGCGCGCGCGCGCGCGCCTTGAGATACTTATATTCAATTGTATATTTTAATGGTGTTTACTGCCATCTTTCATGGCTAAGACCATGATAGTCTAGAAGTTAAATCATCATTAATTTCAGCCAAATTTCTTATACAGTCACTATGGCCTAATGATGCGAGATATGTAATTCAACCTGCGTGTAGATCTCTTAGTAATTACTAAATTATATTCTGCAAGTTTATCCAACACAAAAAAGGATAAAGATTAAAAGTATTCTTCTTCATCTCTTCAGCCTTTTGCAGTCACGGTGCTTCAAAACATTTTATATGTTTTTACTGGATTTTTTATTTTTATTTTCTTTTTTTTTACCGTGCTATATTGTACAACGAATTTACTGGGCTTTGTGATTTTCACTTTTGTGATAAAATACTCAATCTCCCCTCAGCGTTTTAAATGTATCAGTGTGTGCGTTTGTATGTATGTATAGTATATTGGGAGAATGTGTGAGCGCTGTGTGCGTCTGAGTGTGGGTACGTATATGTATCGTTGTGTGTGTGTGTGTGTGTGTGTGTGTGTGTGTGTGTGTGTGTGTGTGTGTGTGTGTGTGTGTGTGTGTGTGTGTGTGTGTGTGTGTGTGTGTGTGTGTGTGTGTGTTAGAGAGAGAGAGAGAGCGAGCGAGAGCGAGAGCGAGAGCGAGAGAGAGAGGTGGGGGTTAGAGAATACATAGAGGCCTATATTATATATATAAATAAATAAATGTATACACACATACACACACACACATATATACATATATATATGTGTGTGTGTGTGTGTGTGTGTGTGTGTGTGTGTGTGTGTGTGTGTGTGTGTGTGTGTGTGTGTGTGTGTGTGTGTGTGTGTGTAGAGAGAGAGAGAGAAAAATCATTAGCATAGCTACTGTCATTAACTTCACCGTCACCATTACAGACCAGGACCACCCCCACCCCCGCTCCCCCCACCCTATTTGAAGATGTCTCTCTACTTAAAGACAACTCCCTCATTTAGCACACAAACCTTGCATTCCGTCCCTCGAGAAATAAACAGTGCTTCCGTTAACTGTTTGCCGAAGCCGTTGGACGAGTCGATAATTCACACACGAAGTCCTCTTTGGGTCTAAGCAGCCGTGTGTGCGCAAATAACCTAGGTTCATAACTAACTTGTTGGCTGGTTCGTTCATACGTATAACCGACGTAAACAATCCCGTGTATTGGCATTTGCGCTAAGGTGCCGTCAAGCGAGGTGTTGCGTGATAAGTAGAACTACGAGTTTTTAGTATGGCAATGGGATGGAAATATTGTTTTTCGTGATGAGAATGGAAATGGAGGAGGAGAATATGAAGGAGACGAAGGAGAGGAAGTAGAAGAAAGGGGGGGGAGAGGAGAGAAGGTTCCTTTAGCCAACTTTCCAACAAATGGTGCTAAGATTTAGCTGAGAGTAATAATCAAAAGTAAATGAATACACGGTAATAATGATAATAGCAATAGAAATAATAATCAGTGATGATAATGAAAATGTTATAATAATGATCAAAATAATAGTAATGTAATGATGACGGTAGTAAGAGAATACTTCTGGTAATACTAGTAATAATAATAATAATAATAATAATAATAATAATAATAATAATAATAGTAATGATAATGATAATACTGAGACTACTGTTACTACTAGAAATAATAATGACGATACTACTAGTAGTAGTAAAAATACTGCTAGTAATACCAATGATGATAATGATAGTGGTAGTGATAATGATGATAAAAATGATGGTATAATAGTAATAATTATATCAATGGAAATATTAATAATGATACGAAGTAATAGTATCATTATTTATATTTTCATTGTTATTTAATTACTAATATAACGTAATTGTTATTACTGGTATCATTATCATTATTATATCAAAGATAATAATGATAACAGTAAAAAGATATGCACAATCATCATTATTACTACCATTATTATATTGCACGTGTAAAGATAATATAATAATAATAGAAATAATAATTATTATTATATCAACAATAATGATAAATATTAATTGTAGTATTAGTATGATGATAATAATATCAATGATATTGATGATAAGAACAAGAACAAAAGCAGCAAGAACAATCCGATTTCCTTAAATACATTTAATCAAGATAACACAAAAAGCTTCCAGGTGACAGTTTGTGTTGATGGTTCCGCGTCCTACGGAAGGCCGTTACAGGAGGACTTGCTTCCATGAAGACCCTGTTTATGCACACCGCACTCAGTGAATATCCACTTCTTATATCTCTCTACCTACCTTGTTGAAAACCAATTAGATTTTTTTTTTTTTTTTTTTTTTTTTTTTTTTTTTTGCTTGCTTGCTTGTGTATATAGACATATAGACGTTAATATATTCTGTATGAAGTATCTTAATATGTCACCAAATGATTATTGAAATTCTTCCAGTGAATTTTCAGTGCTGGTTTGAGCCTGAAAGTATCTCCATGTTGAATATAATACTGAAGGCGGGAGAAAGTGAACGCAGGTTTGAAATTTTGATATGTGAAAAAAAAAAACATTTAATATACAGAACACTGAGAAATGCCGTGACTCTCTAAGTTTGATGACGCTTGACTGTGTAACAAAATTTTATATAACAGATTGATAACACATTCCAAGAACTTCTTAGCGCCAGGAAGCCTATATTTAAAACACTGGGGAAGACAGCATATTACATAGAGATGTAGCGCGTTCATAATTGAAATAGCTACTACAGTAAGGATACCATAGGATTTATATCATAAGAATGATACTGGAATAATTGCTGATATTGCAGCAAGATATTATAATAAAACGACGACAAACGGAGAACTTACATGGTAGTTATTTTCCAGAAAAGCACTGAGCAGACGCAACCCGTGGCAGTATATGGCAACAATGATAAAAAAATAAGGTCTCATATAAAAGTGACAAGTAATAATGATC
>NC_091556.1:9075397-9077897 GCF_042767895.1 Penaeus vannamei | reverse complement strand
TTTTTTTTTTTAATTCCATCAGTAAAAATTTAAACTGATTGACGGCGGAAAAAAATATATATATATATATATATATATATATATATATATATATATATATATATATATATATACATAACCACGATACTACGTATAAAAGAAGGTTAGTCACTAACATCTTTTCATTGGTGAGAGAAGAAAAATACGGATAAGAAAATAAAAATGATATCGCTTATGATTATGATGACTATAATTATGGGTATAATTGTGATAGTGACTGTTATGAATGTAATTATCAATACCATGATCATTACAAATATTCCAATTATTTTTCTCTCTTCATATATCATTTCCGTTCCCAGCATTCTCTCAACTTCATAGCTTTCTTTTGTGTAGCAATTGCTCTCTCTCTCTCTCTCTCTTCTTCTTTCTTCTTTCTTCTTTCTTCTTTCTTCTCTCTCTCTCTCTCTCTCTCTCTCTCTCTCTGACATATACACCAATCAATAAAAGGGGGACAGGTTAAACATATTCCAATGATAATTCTACTGCAAAATAAAGACAAGCTAACAAACTGCAAGGAAATACAGCCTATTAGTTACAAATAACATTATATATATTTTCCTCTTTGATTTTACTGTCGAATTTTGTGGCCAGAAATATACTCATTTTATTAACAATTCAATTAAAGTTCAAAGTGAAACTTTAGCCTCAGTGCCTGTGATTAATTATAACCCTACTTAAAAATTAGGAATTAGTATTTTGTAGATTAAACGCCCAAAATTGCAGCCAGTGTTGAAATGTTTTAAAAATATATAGTGGACAAGGAGTAAATGAGAGCGAATTTAATATATATGAATATAGTATTTTGTAGATTAAACCCACCCGAAATTGCAGCCAGTGTTAAAATGTAAAAAAATATCTAATGGACAAGGAGAAACTGAGAGCGAATTTAATGTAGATGAGGATAGAGACATAAACAGAGAAAGATATATATATATATATATATATATATATATATATATATATATATATAGAGAGAGAGAGAGAGAGAGAGAGAGAGAGAGAGAGAGAGAGAGAGAGAGAGAGAGAGAGGGGGGGGGGGAAATGTGTTCTGTCATTCATATATGTAATGCATGTACGCATACGTTATACACACAACAACAAAAGAGAGAAAAACTGAAGACGTCATCCATTTTTGTTTTAAATGTGCATTTCAGATTTTACCACATGTTTACGTAATTAAAAAAAACCTATAATCAATAGAATTCAGTAGCAAAGGATAAACTCATAAAGGTTGTTTATCCTAGTTCCTCTCTTTGAATATCTAGAAAATCAGAACATTTGGGGGACTGGGGGTCCGAGTGCACGGTGTGGTCGATGCCTTAAATTGTACGACTTCTAGTCAAACAACACAGATTTATTCGAAACCGGTCAAATACATCTCTTGTATTGTGTCAAACAACACATCCATACTACAATGAAGTGCTTTATCCTCCTAGCAGTTGCATTCATTGCGGTCACTTCAGCACAACCAACGTCTTACAGGCAGGATGGTTCCTACAAAAGTGCAGCGCTGAACTTTGGTCACGATTTCGCCCTACCAAGGATTCCAGGCGTTCAGCTTCAAGTGTCTTCCGTTCCTCTGTCCATCCCTACGCTGCGCCAGGAGTTCTTCAGGGTTCCACTTCCAGCGCTTACATATCCGAATAATATTGTACATGGATATTAAGGAACAGTGTATCGCGTACATAGAAAACTCATTGCCACCATATGGAAGAAATAAAACTTGAGTTGAGATATAGAATTATCCATTATCATTTCCCTATGCTAGTAATGTCGCGGTCCCATTCCGCGGATATGGAAACAAAATAAAAATCGCATGCATATTTTCACTTACATACAGTAGAGGTAACCAGATTTGACTGATAAGTATGGAGTTTACACATGGACGTTTATGCTTAATCCCCATGTGCATTCTTTCAGTTATATATCAGATATATAACTGAGAGAATTTGATTAAGATGCTAAGTGTCACTGTTAGGATACAGAAATGACTAAAATGAAATGGATATTATTCACACATGCAGTTAACTATTTATCTTACAAGTGTATTTACATTATATACACTAGTGGTAATAGGGTCCTCCTTATTTCTAACTACCATCGTTCTTTTTTTCGTTTTTTTTTTAATTCCGATCAGTAAAATTAAACTGATTGACGGCGATATATATATATATATATATATATATATATATATATATATATATATATATATATATATATAACCACGATACTACGTATAAAAGAAGGTTAATCTATAACATCTTTTCATTGGTGATTAACAAGAAGAGGGAGAATAAGAGAGGAAGAGAGATGGTGGAAAATAAACAGAAAGAAGAAAAAGAAGAGGAACAGGAGAAAAAAGATGGTGGAGAAGAGAGGAGAGGTGAGAGAAGAAGAATACAGATAAGAAAATAAAAATGATATCGCTTATGATTATGATGACTATAATTATGGTTAT
>NC_091556.1:9045627-9058127 GCF_042767895.1 Penaeus vannamei | reverse complement strand
TGTGTTCTGTCATTCATGCATGTACGCATACGTTATACACACAACAACAAATGAGATAAAAACTAAAGACGTCATCCATTTTTGTTTTAAATGTGTATTTCAGATTTTACCATATGTTTACGTAATTTTCCAAGAAAAAATTCTATAATCAATAGAATTCAGTAGCAAAGGATAAACTCATAAAGGTTGTTTATCCTAGTTCCTCTATTTGAATATCTAGAAAATGAGAACATTTGGGGGACTGGGGGTCCGAGTGCACATAGTGCACGGTGTGGTCGATGCCTTAAATTGTACGACTTCTAGTCAAACAACACAGATTTATTCGAAACCGGTCAAATACATCTCTTGTATTGTGTCAAACAACGTATCCATACTACAATGAAGTATTTTATCCTCCTAGCAGCTGCATTCATTGCAGTCACATCAGCACAACCAACGTCTTACAAGCAGGATGGCTCCTACAAGAGTGCAGCGCTGAACTTTGGTCACGATTTCGCCCTACCAAGGATTCCAGGCGTTCAGCTCCAAGTGTCTTCCGTTCCTCTGCCCATCCCTACGCTGCGCCAGGAGTTCTTCAGGGTTCCACTTCCTGCTCTTACGTATCCGAATAATATTGTACATGGATATTAAGGAACAGTGTATCGCGTACATAGAAAACTCATTGCCACCATACGGAAGAAATAAAACTTGAGTTGAGATATAGAATTATCCATTATCATTTCCCTATGCTAGTAATGTCGTGGTCCCATTCCGCGGATATGGAAACAAATAAAAATACAGTACATACAGTAGAGGTAACCAGATTTGACTGATAAGTATGGAGTTTATACATGGACGTTTATGCTTAATCCCCATGTGCATTCTTTCAGTTATATATCAGATATATAACTGAAAGGATTTGAATAAGATGCTAAGTGTCACTGTAAGGATACAGAAATGCCTAAAATGAAATGGAAATTAACCACACATGCATTTAACTATTTATCTTACAAAAGTATTTACATTATATACACAAGTGGTAATAGGGTCCTCCTTATTTCTATCGTCGTTCTTTTTCGTTTTTTTTTTTTTAATTCCGATCAGTAAAATTAAACTGCTTGACGGCGATATATATATATATATATATATATATATATATATATATATATATATATATATATATAACCACGATACTACGTATAAAAGAAGGTTATTCTATAACATCTTTTCATTGGTGATTAACAAGAAGAGGGAGAATAAGAGAGGAAGAGAGAGATGGTGGAAAATAAACATCGAAAGAAGAGGAACAGAAGGAGAAAAAGATGGTGGAGAAGAGAAGAATGGTGAGAGAAGAAAAATACGGACAAGAAAATAAAAATGATATCACTTATGATTATGATGACTATAATTATGATTATAATTGTGATAGTTACTGTTATGAATGTAATTATCAATACCATGATCATTACAAGTATTCCAATTATTTTTCTCTCTCTTCATATATATCATCTCCGTTCCTAGCATTCTCTCAACTTCATAGCTTTCTTTTGTGTAGCAATTGCTCTCTCTGTGTGTGTGTGTGTGTGTGTGTGTGTGTGTGTGTGTGTGTGTGTGTGTGTGAGACATATACACCAATCAATAAAAGAAGGACAGGTCAAAAATATTTCAATGATAATTCTACAGCAAAATAAAGACTAACAAACTGCAAGCAAATACAGCCTATCAGTTACAAATAACATTATATATATTCCCTTTGATTTTACCGTCGAATTTGTGGCCAGAAATATACTCATTTTATTAACAATTCAATTAAAGTTCAAAGTGAAATCTTAGCCTCAGTGCCTGTGATTAATATAACTTTACTGAAATTAGGAATTAGTATTTTGTAGATTAAACACCCAAAATTGCAGCCAGTGTTGAAATGTTTTAAAAATATATAGTGGACAAGGAGTAAATGAGAGCGAATTTAATATATATGAATATAGTATTTTGTAGATTAAACCCACCCGAAATTGCAGCCAGTGTTAAAATGTTTAAAAATATCTAATGGACAAGGAGAAAATGAGAGCGAATTTAATGTATATGAGGATAGACACAAACAGAGGAAGATATATATATATATATAGAGAGAGAGAGAGAGAGGGAATGTGTTCTGTCATTCATATATGTAATGTATGTACGCATAAGTTATACACACAACAACAAAAGAGATAAAAACTAAAGACGTCATCCATTTTTGAAATATGTATTTCAGATTTTACCATATGTTTACGTAATTTTCCAAGAAAAAAATATATAATCAATAGAATTCAGTAGCAAAGGATAAACTCATAAAGGTTGTTTATCCTAGTTCCTCTATTTGAATATCTAGAAAATTAGAACATTTGGGGGACTGGGGATCCGAGTGCATGATAGGGTCGATGCCTTAAATTGTACGACTTCTGGTCAAACAACACAGATTTATTCGAAACCGGTCAAATACATCTCTTGTATTGTGTCAAACAACACATCCATACTACAATGAAGTGCTTTATCCTCCTAGCAGTTGCATTCATTGCAGTCACATCAGCACAACCAACGTCTTACAGGCAGGATGGTTCCTACAAGAGTGTAGCTTTGAACTTTGGTCACGATTTCGCCCTACCAAGGATTCCAGGCGTTCAGCTCCAAGTGTCTTCCGTTCCTCTGCCCATCCCTACGCTGCGCCAGGAGTTCTTCAGGGTTCCACTTCCAGCGCTTACATATCCGAATAATATTGTACATGGATATTAAGGAACAGTGTATCGCGTACATAGAAAACTCATTGCCACCATATGGAAGAAATAAAACTTGAGTTGAGATATAGAATTATCCATTATCATTTCCCTATGCTAGTAGTGTCGTGGTCCCATTCCGCGGATATGGAAACAAAATAAAAATCGCATGCATATTTTCAGTTACATACAGTAGAGGTAACCAGATTTGACTGATAAGTATGGAGTTTACACATGGACGTTTATGCTTAATCCCCATGTGCATTCTTTCAGTTATATATCAGATATATAACTGAAAGAATTTGATTAAGATGCTAAGTGTCACTGTTAGGATACAGAAATGCCTAAAATGAAATGGAAATTAATCACACATGCAGTTAACTATTTATCTTACAATAGTATTTACATTATATACACTAGTGGTAATAGGGTCCTCCTTATTTCTATCATCGTTTTTCTTTTTTTTCGTTTTTTTTATTCCGATCAGTAAAATTAAACTGATTAACGGCGGTATATATATATATATATATATATATATATATATATATATATATATATATATATATAACACCGATACTACGTATAAAAGAAGGTTATTCTATAACATCTTTTCATTGGTGATTAACAAGAAGAGGGAGAATAAGAGAGGAAGAGAGAGATGGTGGAAAATAAACATAGAAAGAAGAGGAACAGAAGGAGAAAAAGATGGTGGAGAAGAGAAGAGAGGTGAGAGAAGAAAAATACGGATAAGAAAATAAAAATGATATCGCTTATGATTATGATGACTATAATTATGGTTATAATTGTGATAGTTATGAATGTAATTATCAATACCATAATCATTACAATTATTCTAATTATTTTTCTCTCTCTTAATATATCATCTCCGTTCCCAGCATTCTCTTAACTTCGTAGCTTTCTTTTGTGTAGCAATTGCTCTCTCTCTCTCTCTCTCTCTCTCTCTCTCTCTCTCTCTCTCTCTCTCTCTCTCTCTCTCTCTCTCTCTCTCTCTCTCTCTCTCTCTGACATATGCACCAATCAATAAAAGAGGGACAGGTTAAACATATTCCAATGATAATTCTACTGCAAAATAAAGACAAACTAACAAAATGCAAGGAAATACAGCCTATCAGTTACAAATAACATTATATATATTCCCTTTGATTTTACTGTCGAATTTGTGGCCAGAAATATACTCATTTTATTAACAATTCAATTAAAGTTCAAAGTGAAATCTTAGCCTCAGTGCCTGTGATTAATATAACTTTACTGAAATTAGGAATTAGTATTTTGTAGACTAAACACCCAAAATTGCAGCCAGTGTTGAAATGTTTTAAAAATATTTGGTGGACAAGGAGTAAATGAGAGCGAATTTAATATATATGAATATAGTATTTTGTAGATTAGACCCACCCGAAATTGCAGCCAGTGTTAAAATGTTTAAAAATATCTAATGGACAATGAGAAAATAGCGAATTTTATGTATATGAGGATAGAGACATAAACAGAGAAATATATATATATATATATATATATATATATAGAGAGAGAGAGAGAGAGAGAGAGAGAGAGAGAGAGAGAGAGGGGGGGGGGGGATGCGTTCTGCCATTCATATATGTAATGTATGTACGCATGCGTTATACACACAACAACAAAAGAGATAAAAACTAAAGACGTCATCCATTTTGTTTGAAATATGTATTTCAGATTTTACCACATGTTCACGTAATTTTCCAAGAAAAAAAATCGATAATTAATAGAATTCAGTAGCAAAGGATAAACTCATAAAGGTTGTTTATCCTAGTTCCTCTATTTGAATATCTAGAAAATGAGAACATTTGGGGGACTGGGGGTCCGAGTGCACATAGTGCACGATGTGGTCGATGCCTTAAATTGTACGACTTCTAGTCAAACAACAGATCTATTCGAAACCGGTCAAATACATCTCTTGTATTGTGTCAAATAACACATCCATACTACAATGAAGTGCTTTATCCTCCTAGCAGTTGCATTCATTGCAGTCACATCAGCACAACCAACGTCTTACAGGCAGGATGGTTCCTACAAGAGTGCAGCGCTGAACTTTGGTCACGATTTCGCCCTACCAAGGATTCCAGGCGTTCAGCTCCAAGTGTCTTCCGTTCCTCTGCCCATTCCTACGCTGCGCCAGGAGTTCTTCGGGGTTCCACTTCCTGCTCTTACGTATCCGAATAATATTGTAAATGGATATTAAGGAACAGTGTATCGCGTACATAAAGAACTCATTGCCACCATATGGAAGAAATAAAACTTGAGTTGAGATATAGAATTATCCATTATCATTTCCCTGATAGTATTGTCGTGGTCCCATTCCGCGGATATGGAAACAAAATAAAAATCGCATGCATATTTTCAGATACATACAGTAGAGGTAACCAGATTTGACTGATAAGTATGGAGTTTACACATGGACGTTTATGCTTAATCCCCACGTGCATTCTTTCAGTTATATATCAGATGTATAACTGAAAGAATTTGATTAAGATGCTTAGTGTCACTGTTAGGATACAGAAATGCCTAAAATGAAATGGAAATTAATCACACATGCATTTAACTATTTATCTTACAATAGTATTTACATTATATACGCTAGTGGTAATAGGGTCCTCCTTATTTCTATCATCGTTCTTTTTTTCGTTTTTTAAAATTCCGATCAGTAAATTAAACTTATTAACGGCGATATATATATATATATATATATATATATATATATATATATATATATAACCACGATACTACGTATAAAAGAAGGTTATTCTATAACATCTTTTAATTGGTGATTAACAAGAAGAGGGAGAATAAGAGAGACATGGTGGAAAATAAACATAGAAAGAAGAAAAAGAAGAGGAACAGAAGGAGAAAAAGATGGTGGAGAAGAGAAGAGAGGTGAGAGAAGAAAAATACGGATAAGAAAATAAAAATGATATCGCTTATGATTATGATGACTATAATTATGGTTATAATTGTGATAGTGACTGTTATGAATGTAATTATCAATACCATGATCATTACAAATATTCCAATTATTTTTCTCTCTCTTCATATATCATCTCCGTTCCCAGCATTCTCTCAACTTCATAGCTTTCTTTTGTGTAGCAATTGCTCTCTCTCTCTCTCTCTCTCTCTCTCTCTCTCTCTCTCTCTCTCTCTCTCTCTCTCTCTCTCTCTCTCTCTCTCTCTCTCTCTCTCTCTCTGACATATACACCAATCAATAAAAGGGGGACAGGTTAAACATATTCCAATGATAATTCTACTGCAAAATAAAGACAAGCTAACAAACTGCAAGGAAATACAGCCTATCAGTTACAAATAACATTATATATATTCCCTTTGATTTTACTGTCGAATTTGTGGCCAGAAATATACTCATTTTATTAACAATTCAATTAAAGTTCAAAGTGAAATCTTAGCCTCAGTGCCTGTGATTAATATAACTTTACTGAAATTAGGAATTAGTATTTTGTAGATTAAACGCCCAAAATTGCAGCCAGTGTTGAAATGTTTTAAAAATATATAGTGGACAAGGAGAAAATGGGAGCGAATTTAATGTATATGAGGATAGAGACATAAAAAGAGAAATATATATATATATATATATATATATATATATACATATATATATATACATATATATATATATATATATATATATATATATATATATATATATATATATATATAGAGAGAGAGAGAGAGAGAGAGAAGGAATGTGTTCTGTCATTCATATATGTAATGTATGTACGCATACGTTATACACACAACAACAAAAGAGAGAAAAACTAAAGACGTCATCCATTTTCTTTTAAATATGTATTTCAGATTTTACCATATGTTTACGTAATTTTCCAAGAAAAAAATCTATAATCAATAGAATTCAGTAGCAAAGGATAAACTCATAAAGGTTGTTTATCCTAGTTCCTCTATTTGAATATCTAGAAAATGAGAACATTTGGGGGACTGGGGGTCCGAGTGCACGATGTGGTCGATGCCTTAAATTGTACGACTTCTAGTCAAACAACACAGATTTATTCGAAACCGGTCAAATACATCTCTTGTATTGTGTCAGACAATACATCCGTACTACAATGAAGTGCTTTATCCTCCTAGCAGTTGCATTCATTGCAGTCACATCAGCACAACCAACGTCTTACAGGCAAGATGGTTCCTACAAGAGTGCAGCGCTGAACTTTGGTCACGATTTCGCCCTACCAAGGATTCCAGGCGTTCAGCTCCAAGTGTCTTCCGTTCCTCTGCCCATTCCTACGCTGCGCCAGGAGTTCTTCATGGTTCCACTTCCAGCGCTTACATATCCGAAAAATGTTGTACATGGATATTAAGGAACAGTGTATCGCGTACATAGAAAACTCAGTGCCACCATATGGATTGAAATAAAACTTGAGTTGAGATATAGAATTATCCATTATCATTTCCCTATGCTAGTAATGTCGTGGCCCCATTCCGCGGATATGGAAACAAAATAAAAATCGCATGCACAGTTTCAGTTACATACAGTAGAAGTAACCAGATTTGACTGATAAGTATCCCCATGTGCATTCTTTCAGTTATATATCAGATGTATAACTGAAAGAATTTGATGCTTAGTGTCACTGTTAGAATACAGAAATGCCTAAAATGAAATCGAAATTAATCACACATGGAGTTAACTATTTATCTTACAAAAGTATTTACATTATATACATTATTGGTAATAGGGTCCTCCTTATTTCTATTTTTTTCGTTTTTTTATTCCGATCAGTAAAATTAAACTGATTAACGGCGGTATATATATATATATATATATATATATATATATATATATATATATATATATATATATATATAACCACGATACTACGTATAAAAGAAGGTTAATCTATAACATCTTTTCATTGGTGATTAACAAGAAGAGGGAGAATAAGAGAGGAAGAGAGTGATGGTGGAAAATAAACATAGAAAGAAGAGGAACAGGAGAAAAAGATGGTGGAGAAGAGAAGAGAGGTGAGAGAAGAAAAATACGGATAAGAAAATAAAAATGATATCGCTTATGATTATGATGACTATAATTATGGTTATAATTGTGATAGTTACTGTTATGAATGTAATTATCAATGCCATGATCATTACAAATATTCCAATTATTTTTCTCTCTTCATATATCATCTCCGTTCCCAGCATTCTCTCAACTTCATAGCTTTCTTTTGTGTAGCAATTGCTCTCTCTCTCTCTCTCTCTCTCTCTCTCTCTCTCTCTCTCTCTCTCTCTCTCTCTCTCTCTCTCTCTCTCTCTCTCTCTCTCTCTAACATATACACCAATCAATAAAAGAGGGACAGGTTAAACATATTCCAATGATAATTCTACTGCAAAATAAAGACAAGCTAACAAACTGCAAGGAAATACAGCCTATCAGTTACAAATAACATTATATATATTCCCTTTGATTTTACTGTCGAATTTGTGGCCAGAAATATACTCATTTTATTAACAATTCAATTAAAGTTCAAAGTGAAATCTTAGCCTCAGTGCCTGTGATTAATATAACTTTACTGAAATTAGGAATTAGTATTTTGTAGATTAAACGCCCAAAATTGCAGCCAGTGTTGAAATGTTTTAAAAATATATAGTGGACAAGGAGTAAATGAGAGCGAATTTAATATATATGAATATAGTATTTTGTAGATTAAACCCACCCGAAATTGCAGCCAGTGTTAAAATGTTTAAAAAATATTTAATGGACAATGAGAAAATAAGAGCGAATTTAATGTAGATGAGGATAGAGACATAAACAGAGAAATATATAGAGAGAGAGGAACTGTGTTCTGTCATTCATGTATGTAATGTATGTACGCATACGTTATACACACAACAACAAAAGAGATAGAAACTAAAGACGTCATCCATTTTGTTTGAAATATGTATTTAAGATTTTACCATATGTTTACGTAATTTTCCAAGAAAAAAATCTATAATCAATAGAATTCAGTAGCAAAGGATAAACTCATAAAGGTTGTTTATCCTAGTTCCTCTATTTGAATATCTAGAAAATGAGAACATTTGGGGGACTGGGGGTCCGAGTGCACGATGTGGTCGATGCCTTAAATTGTACGACTTCTAGTCAAACAACACAGATTTTTTCGAAACCGGTCAAATACATCTCTTGTATTGTGTCAAATAACACATCCATACTACAATGAAGTGTTTTATCCTTCTAGCAGTTGCATCCATTGCAGTCACATCAGCACAACCAACGTCTTACAGGCAGGATGGTTCCTACAAGAGTGCAGCGCTGAACTTTGGTCACGATTTCGCCCTACCAAGGATTCCAGGCGTTCAGCTCCAAGTGTCTTCCGTTCCTCTGCCCATTCCTACGCTGCGCCAGGAGTTCTTCATGGTTCTACTTCCTGCCCTTACATATCCGAAAAATATTGTACGTGGGTATTAGGGCAAAGGCTATGTGACGCGTATATAGGAAAACACTATATGGACAAATAAAATTGATTTGAAATATGAATTTGCCTTTCCCTATTCTATTAATATTTTGGTTCCATTCTCACTTACAGATTTCACTATATAACAAGTATGGGATTAACATATGGACTTTTTTTTAGAGTTGATTCATCCCATGTACATTCTTTCAAGTACATATCAAATACCCAACGAATTTCATCGGGGAATGTTTAGTTTCATTTTACAGATACAAAAATGCCTAAATGAGGTGTAAATTGATATTACGTGAAACTATTGTTTAGTTTACAAAAGTAATTATTCATATAAACAATAACGGTACTATGGTCATCCTTATTACCTGTTCTAAGGATAATCATCTTTCGTTTTTAGAAATACTGATTAGATATAAAAGTGATATGAAATTGATTGAAGGCGATATACAAGTAGATAAACAACCGCTAATCTTGATAAATTCTATAATTAAAAGTTAATCTGTAATCATTCATTGGCGATTGATAAGAGAGGAAGAGAGAGAGAGAGCGCGCGCGCAAACAATTGCTAGTCTGTGTGCGTGTGTAGCAACATACGGAGATGATAGATAGATAAAGGCAAATAATATCTGTAACAATGATGAACATGGTAATAATTATGAGATTGATAACCGTAAAGATCAAAGTCATAACCATAATGATAGTTATCATAACCGCCATCTCCAAATTCTTTTTATTCTCTACTCCGCCTTAGCCTTTTCCGCCTCTTTGTCTCTCTCGTCGCATTTTCCTTTTCTACCTCTTCTTTCTCTGTTTACTCTCCACCTCTCTCTCTCTCTCTCTCTCTCTCTCTCTCTCTCTCTCTCTCTCTCTCTCTCTCTCTCTCTCTCTCTCTCTCTCTCTCTCTCTCTCTCTATCTCTATCTCTCTCTCTCTCTCTTTCTCTCTCAGACATGTACCCCAACCCATAAAAGAGGGACAGGCTAAACATATTCTAATGATAATTCTAACACAAAGCCAAGGTGGAATTCCTTCCTTAGAATACTGTCAGGAATTTCTTCGAAAATCCTAATATTCGTAGTATATAAGATTGGTAACCATTTATCCATCTATGATATATCATATATATAGAATAATGCGTAACCCACTATACTGATTCTTATATAGCCACTGTAACAGTTATTTCCAAATACTTAGAATCCCTTGTAGAGATCTGTGGGAATGTGACTCATGTAAAATCACATTCCAGATTGATAAGTGTAATCATATTTAGAACAAGATAGTCATTAATGTCATTACTTTCACATACACTGTGTATACACTTTCAAGTACTGCCCTTGCATAGCCACAGAAAGAAGTACAAAACTAGTAATAGGGCTCCTAAATTTAGAAACATATATGTACATTCCATACACGCTTCTAACTACATATCGAGAACCTTAATCATGTGTGTCGTTTTACGTTTTCATATCGCTATCATCCGTTTTAATTTATATCTTGCATTAGGTGGTTCAAGTTAATTCACAGTGTGTTAAATTGGTAAGTTGTAACTAGTAAGATATAGATTATTAATTTAGAAAGGCATGTGATTTTCTCAAGTACATGTACATGCAAATCAAATTTCTCTTGACATTAGCTTATACAATGTGGAAAAAACATGTAAATGTTTCCCTTTGATTCAAATCTGATCTCTACCAGTTGATGTAGTCTGAATAAGTCTTCGATTTTGGTTGGAATGTGAATTTCCGATTTTACAATACCTGTCAAGAAAAAGGAATCTATGGTCAATAGAATTTAGTAGGAAGAGGATAAATTCATAACTGTTCTTTATCCACATTCCTTTCTTTGAAATGTCTCAAATATGAGAACTAACAATTGAGGGATTGGGAGTCCGAGTGTACACTGCACGATGTGGACGATGCCTTAAATTGTATGTCTTCTAGTCAGACAACACATCCTTACCACAATGAAGCACTTTGCCACAATGAAATTCCTTGTCCTGCTCGTAGTTGCATTAATTGCAGTTACAACTGCACAACCAACGTCTTACAGGCAGGATGGTTCCTACAAGAGTGCAGCGCTGAACTTTGGTCACGATTTCGCCCTACCAAGGATTCCAGGCGTTCAGCTCCAAGTGTCTTCCGTTCCTCTGCCCATCCCTACGCTGCGCCAGGAGTTCTTCAGGGTTCCACTTCCTGCCCTTACATATCCGAAAAATATTGTACATGGATATTAGGGTACAGACTATGTGACGCGTAAATAGAAAAACTACCATATGGACAAATATAACTAATTTGAGATCTGGAATTATCCATTATAATTTCCCTATTTTAGTAATGTTTTGGATCCATTCTGCAGATATGGAAACAAAAGAATCAAACGTAGTCAGTTATATATCTTATACCCAAAGAACTTCATTGGGAAATGTTTAGTTTCATATAAACAATAATGGTAATATGGTCAACCTTATTACCGTCATTCTCTTTCGTTTTTAGAAATACTGATTACATATAAAATCGATATGAAATTGATTGATGGCGATATATGAATAGATAAATAACCATTAACCTTGATAAAGTATATAATTTGTCTCATGGGCGATCAATAAGAGGAAGAGAAAGAAAAGGAAAATGAGACGAGATTGAGAGGTGGAGGAAGTGAAAGGAAAAGGGGATGGGAGCGAAGACGAAGAGTAGCGTAGAATCAAAGAATTTGAAGGATGGCGGTTATGAAAACTATAACAATGGGTAAATTGTGATATTCACTGTTATCAGTCTAGTAATTATTACCATCATCATTGTTATGATAAGTTATGATAATTTTTCTCTATTTCTATCTATCATCGTTTCCGTCCCCCACCTTTAAACTTTTCTTTTGTGAAAATAAACTGGTCTGTGGTTACACGCGCACACAGAATAACAATTACTTGCTTGCTTGGGCTCTCGCTCTCTCTCTTTCTCTCCCTCTCTTTCTCTAGCTTTCTCTCCCTCTCTTTCTCTAACTTTCTCTCCCTCTCTTTCCCCTCTCTCTCTCCCTCTCTCTCTGCGTCTCCTCTCTCTCTCTCTCTCTCTCTCTCTCTCTCTCTCTCTCTCTCTCTCTCTCTCTCTCTCTCTCTCTCTCTCTCTCTCTCTCTCTCTGCGTCTCTCTCACTCTCCTTTCTCTCTGCATCTCCCTCTCCTTGTACAGCCTATCAGTTTCAAATAAAAATATTGTAGATATTCAAGATTGCCTTATGAGGGGACCAGTCCTTTTGATTTTACTTTCGAAGTCGCGACCATAAATATATACATCTTATC
>NC_091556.1:9023127-9038127 GCF_042767895.1 Penaeus vannamei | reverse complement strand
TCTGTACCTTTATACGTTTGTTCTTCAGTATCCAAGTGCACGTGAGGAGGAATAGGATTACCAGGTGTTTTTTATACCTACGAAACTCCATTAGTTTAAATGTAAACGGAAAGAAATCACATGAATGAATAAGGCCTCAGTTTAAATACAAACTGAAATCTACATAAATCAATAATTTAATGCAGCGCTCTTGTAAGAACGATCATTGTGTAGTTATAAACCACTACGTAGTATATATATATATATATATATATATATATATATATATGTATGTATTATATATAATATACATATATATTACATATATATATATATATACATTATATATGTATATATTTTATATATATACATTATATATGTATGTATTATATATATAATATAAATATATATATATATATATATATATATATATATATATATATATATATATATATATATATATATATATATATATATGTATTATATATATAATATATATATATATATATATATATGTATTATATATATATAATATATATATATATATATATATGTATTATATATATAATATGTATTATATATATATATACATATATATATGTATTATATATATAATATATATATATATATATATTATATATGTATGTATTATATATATATATATATGTATTATATATATAATATATATGTATGTATTATATATATATATATATATATATATATATATATATATATATATATATATATATATATATATATATATATAATGTATAGGGAATAAATATGTACAAAGAAATTCAAATCTAGTTCAAAAAAATTTATTTCGTTCAACTTGTGGCAATAGTTATACATTTGGTCCTCAGTATCCATGTACAATACTTTCTGGATATGTAAGGGCAGGAAGTGGAACCCTGAAGAACTCCTGGCGCAGCGTAGGGATGGGCACAGGAACGGAAGACACATGGAGCTGAACGCCTGGAATCCTTGGTAGGGCGAAATCGTGACCAAAGTTCAAAGCTACACTCTTGTAGGAACCATCCTGCCTGTAAGACCTTGGTTGTGCCGTTGTAAATACAATGAATGCAACTGCTAATAGGATAAAGCACTTCATTGTGGCAAGGATGTGTTGTCTGACCAGAAGTCACACTATTTATGGTAGAGTCTTTGTCCACTCGGGAGTCCCAATCCCTTAATTGTTAGTAGTTTTCACATTCCAGGTATTTCAAGTGAAGGAATGAGGATAAACGACTTTCATCAGTTTCTCCTCTACTTCTCTAAGCAAATTACGTAGTTAAGTATATAAGATTTTACATACATATTTCTACACAAAATCTGGGTCTGAAAGACTAATCAGTAACTTATTTTCATATACATGTGCTGTAAACAAGAGGATGTATATTCCTTATCAGAATCGAAAAAAACATAGTTGATAACTTTACATATGCAATTTATACAATTATATGAAAAGCTCTTAATATAATTATTTGAAGAGCACTTAATATAGTCCTATGAAAAGCGTTATATAATTCTGAAAAAAACTTTGCATAGCTCTTTGAAAAAAATATATCATTCCATGAATATATATAATTCCATGAAAAATATATATATAATTCCATGAAAAATATATATATAATTCCATGAAAAATATATATATAATTCCATGAAAAATATATATATAATTCCATGAAAAATATATATATAATTCCATGAAAAATATATATATAATTCCATGAAATATATATATATAATTCCATGAAAAATATATATATAATTCCATGAAAAATATATATATAATTCCATGAAAAATATATATATAATTCCATGAAAAATATATATATAATTCCATGAAAAATATATATATAATTCCATGAAAAAATATATATAATTCAATGAAAAACACGTATATATGAAAATGTATAAATAGGGGATAAATGTGTGCACCGAGAAAGAAATAAAAATAGAATTCTAAAGATGACATTTTAATCCGTTTAAATTGTACTTGAACGTTTTGTTCTGTCTGTACCTTTATACGTTTGTTCTTCAGTATCCAAGTACACGTGAGGAGGAATAGGATTACCGGGTGTTTTTTATACCTACGAAACTCCATTAGTTTAATTGTAAACAGGGAAAGAAATCACACGAATGAATAAGGCCTCAGTTTAAATGCAAACTGAAATCTAAATAAATCATTAATTTAATGCAGCGCTCTTGTAAGAACGATCGTTGTGTTGTTATAAACCACTACGTAGTATATATATATATATATATATATATATATATATATATATATATATATATATATATATATATACATGTGTAGGGAATAAATGTGTACAAAGAAAAATTCAAATCTAGTTCAAAAAGTCATTTTATTCCGTTCAACTTGTGGCAATAGTTATACATTTGGTCCTCAATATCCATGCACAATACTTTCTGGATATGTAAGGGCGGGAAGTGGAACCCTGAAGAACTCCTGGCGCAGCGTAGGGATGGGCAGAGGAACTGAAGACACTTGGAGCTGAACGCCTGGAATCCTTGGTAGGGCGAAATCGTGACCAAAGTTCAAAGCTACACTCTTGTAGGAACCATCCTGCCTGTAAGACGTTGGTTGTGCTGATGTGACTGCAATGAATGCAACAGCTAGGAGGATAAAGCACTTCATTGTGGCAATGATGTGTTGTCTGACCAGAAGTCACACTATTTACGGTAGAGTCTTTGTCCACTCGGGAGTCCCAATCCCTTAATTGTTAGTAGTTTTCACATTCCAGGTATTTCAAGTGAAGGAATGAGGATAAACGACTTTCATCAGTTTCTCCTCTACTTCTGTTAGCTAATTACGCAGTTAAGTATATAAGATTTTACATACATATTTCTATACAAAATCTGGAAGTCTGAAAGACTAATCAGTAACTTATTTTCATATACATGTGCTGCAAACAAGAGGATGTATATTCCTTATCAGAATCGAAAAACATAGTTGATAACTTTAAATATGTAATTTATATAATTATATGAAAAGCTCTTAATATAATTCTCTGAAGAGCACTTAATATAGTTCTATGAAAAGCGTTTTATATAATTCTGTGAAAAACACTTTGCATAGCTCTATGAAAAAACTATATCAAATATAATTCTATGGATTTTTAAAATATAATTCTATGGAAATATTATATAATTCTATGGATTTTTTAAATATAATTCTATGGATTTTTAAAATATAATTCTATGGAAATATTATATAATTCTATGGAAATATTATATAATTCTATGGAAATATTATATAATTCTATGGAAATATTATATAGTTCTATGGAAATATTATATAGTTCTATGGAAATATTATATAATTCTATGAAAAGCGCTTAACATAATTCCATGAAAAGCACATTACATAATTCTATGAAAAACACAATATGGTTCTCTATAACTATATAATTTTCTGTAACACTATATAATTCTATAAAAAAAATATATACATATTATTCTATGAAAAGAAAACTACACAATTCTATGAAAACTGTTTTATTTCATTCTATGAAAAGTGCTGTACACCGAAAAAGAAATATAAATCGAGGTTTAAAGGTTACATTTTATTCCAGTCAAACTGTAGCAATGTTTTGTTCTATCCATAACTTTATACTTTTGTTCTACAGAAGTGAAACCTAGACATTATCCTGTGTCTTGGAGTCTCGTCTTGATGCCTTTTGTAATAGGTCCTTGTGCCGGATCATGGGGTACAAATGGCGGGACCATGTGTCCAAGTAACAAGTGCACCGTGAGACTGGCACAAGACCTGTTATCTGCACATTCCGTGATCGCCAACTCAGGCTATACGGCCACCAGGCTCGCTTTCCTCAGGATGATCCTGCCCATCAGGTTGGAGGAGGCCTGCGGGACGACCCAGAAAGTCGTGAATTGGGCAGATCAACCAATCCTGTCATGAAGAACTCGAGATGGGCCGAGTCCCTCCCTGGCGGCTTGCCATGAGGGATCCGCGTAGATGGAAACAAAGGGTGGATGCGGCTATGCGCCCCCGTCGGCGTTAGCTCCTTGATGATGATAAAAAATTGCGTAAGGTGCTTTTCACAGAATTATGCTTCTCACAGATATATATAAAGTTACATAGAAATATATAGAGTTAAAGAGAATGACGGTATTTTTCATAAAATACTGTGAAGTGTTTTACACAGAATTATTTAAAGCGCCTTTCATGGAATCATGTAAAGCACTTTTCATAGAATTATATAAAGTGCTATCCGTAAAACCATATAAAGTGGATATATGAAGTTATCAACAATCACCCTTTATTTTTTACATTCTGATTAAGATTATATATTCACATGTATACAGTACGTGCCTATAAAAATAAATTATTGATTAGGCTTTGTTTCCCAAACTTTCTTTAGAAAATATATGTAAAATTTTATAATACTTAGAAAAGAGTGTTCCACAAAATTATATAAAGCGCTTTTCATAAACTTCTATGAAGTGCGTTTCATAGAATTATATAAAGAGTTAGAGCGAATTATATAAAGAAGTATATAGAATTATAAAGCTTTATAGAGAATTATAAGTGTTTTTTTCATAAATCTATGTAAAGTGTTTTTCAGATTTATATAAAGCACTTTTCATAAAATTATATAAATTACCAACAATAACCCCTTATTTTTTATACATTCTGATTAAGATTATATATCCATATGTATGTAGTACATGCATATGAAAATAAATTGGTTACTCTTTCAGTTTTCAGATTTTGTTAAGAAAATACATGTAAAAGCTTTTATACCTGTGTAATTAGCTAAGAGAAGTAGTAGAGGATAAGCTCATGAAAGTCGTTTATCCTCATTCCTTCACTTGAAATACCTGGAATGTTAAAACTACTTACAATTAAGGGATTGGGACTCCCGAGTGGACAAAGACTCTACCATAAATAGCGTGAGTTCTGGTCAGACAACACATAATTGCCACAATGAAGTGCTTTATCCTTCTAGCAGTTGCATTCATTGCATTTACAACGGCACAACCAACGTCTTACAGGCAGGATGGTTCCTACAAGAGTGCAGCGCTGAACTTTGGTCACGATTTCGCCTCCACCCAGCGTTGTCTCGAACAAAGACAACCTGATGGGCAGGATCATCCTGAGGAAAGCGAGCCTGGTGGCTGTATAACCTGAGTTGGCGATCGCGGATTGTGCAGATAACAGGTCTTGTGCACCTGTTGGTTGGACACATGGTCCCGCCAAGTGTACCCCATGATTCGGCACAAGGACCTATTACAAAAGGCATCAAGACGAGATTCCAAGGCACAGGATAATGTCCAGGTTTCACTACCGTATAGCAAAACTGCCCTTGAAAACCCGTAGCTTGGTCCTTCTGCACAGGTACCGGTGTCTTCAAACACTCTTGTCGAGAGAGTTCATGACCCCTGTTGCCAGGCTAATCCGTCTGCTGACTTCCTGGTTTGACAGCCCAGAGTTATGAACTACGTTACCAAGGTATATAAAGCCCTCTGTGATTTCAATGCCCTCGCCGCAAGCACGTACCGACTGAATAGGTTCTCCTAGCAAGTCCCCAAAATCCTGGGCCTTGGTCTGGTTGACCTCTAAACCCAAGGATTTAGCTTCATTCCTAAATGCATCCAGAGCCACCACTAAGGCTTCCAAAGCAACATCTTCAGCCAAGTTAAGGTCTGTAACCTTGATAATGAGTTGTTCCACAACGACTTTAAATACTAGCTCTTTATAACTTTATGAAATTCCAAGAAAATTTATATTTCCATGAATAGCTACTTACAATGGAAAAATATACATTCTAGGAAATATGCTAACTATATAGGAAAATGTATGGTCATATTTGAGTCCGGTCAGTATGTGGCAATGTTTTGTTCTCTCTATCAATTTAGATGTGATGGGAAATAGGATTACTGATCGTTTTTATACTATAAAAATACATTAGTTTAAATGTTAATAGGGAAAACAAATCAAAATAAAATAATAAAGCTCGCATTTTATTTTGTTTATATTGTAGCAATGTTTTTATACTGTGTGAGCATTAGCGCTTGTACTTTTGTCTTCAATATCCATGTACAGTATTTTTAGGATATGTAAGGGCAGGAAGTGGAACCCTGAAGAACTCCTGGCGCAGCGTAGGGATGGGCAGAGGAACGGAAGACACTTGGAGCTGAACGCCTGGAATCCTTGGTAGGGCGAAATCGTGACCAAAGTTCAAAGCTACACTCTTGTAGGAACCATCCTGCCTGTAAGACGTTGGTTGTGCCGTTGTAAATGCAATGAATGCAACAGCTAGGAGGATAAAGCACTTCATTGTGGCAATGATGTGTTGTCTGACCAGAAGTCACGCTATTTATGGTAGAGTCTTTGTCCACTCGGGAGTCCCAATCCCTTAATTGTTAGTAGTTTTCATTTCCAGATATTTCAAATGAAGGAATGTGGAGAAACGACTTCTACTTCTACTACTTCTCTTAGTTAATTATGTAATGTAATAAAAATAAAAAGGTGATCGTTGATAACTTTATATATGCAATTTATATAATTCTATGAGAAGCGCTTCAAAAAATTGTGGAAATTGACTATGAAAAGTACTACATAATTATGTAAACACTTTACATAAATCTCTATGAAAAACTATATGAAAATTTATTATATATATACATATATATAATTGAATTCAAATGTTTGAGACGCCACCGCTACTTCATTCTATTTCTATTTTCTATGTAGCGAATCGAATTATCGTATATCTGTCATAAAATCCTCAGATAGAAGTAATCAAACTATAGAGAAGAAAACAAGAGTGACTGTCTACACTGCCTATCAAGAGTTCATATCCATAAGTTAGCTTAGCTTAGATTTGCCATCTCTGTAAAAATTATGTGGTACAGTTATAAGCGCAATTAATACAACTACCAGCGGTAAAGATATCTTTGTTTGACCAAAAGACCAGAATCTTTGCTACTAAATTCTATTGATTGATGAAATAAAAACATTGCATTAATAGTCATGGTAATTACACTGATAACAGTAAATAACACAACCATAGTCATAATTACAGTCATTATATACTTTCTGTGATGTAAGTGGCTTCTCATATGTAGGGATCTATACTTAATGATAATCTTGTTTGACTATTTAACTACTACGCAACCGTTAATAGAATTGGTACGTTAGTGAAGTCATAATAATAAGGGAATCGAACCCTAGCCCCCGATTCGAAAGAATGTCATCTTGAACATTTACAATATCATTGTCTGAAGTTGGTACGCTGCACTTCTTGTTTTTGTTTTTGGTTTGTTAGTTTTGCGGTGCAATCATCATTAGAATATCTTAAGCCTGTCCCTCTTTTACGGGTGTTTATGTGAGAGAGAGAGAGAGAGAGAGAGAGAGAGAGAGAGAGAGAGAGAGAGAGAGAGAGAGAGAGAGAGAGAGAGAGAGAGAGAGAGCATCTATAATTATAGTCATCATAATCAAAACGGACATTGTTTCTTTTTAGAACTCCTGGATAAACCACTGGAATTCCATGTTGCTTGTAAGACGTTCGTTGTAAAATACCATATAATAGGTCTTTTTCCGGCGCCAAGAGGTGTAGTACTACAGTTTCCCATGACTCCGCCCCTATTTATGGGGGCGGAGTCATATATAAGCAACTGTACCTGGCTGATGAGCGCGCGGAGCACCTCTGCCCGTTCTAAAACTGGAAGAAAATGGGAAGTTCAAAGTTGATGCTGCACTGTATGGTACAATATTAGTAACTTGGATGTTAATGAGGATAATATCGCACTAAGTACTAGTTCAAAAGTATTTACGCGCGTGTATATGTGTGCATATATGTATATATATTATATATATATATATACAGAAATGTGTACATACATACCTATATATACAGTATACACACACACACATATATATATATTTAGACTGTATACACACATGCTTATATATATATATATATATATATATATATATATATATATATATATATATATATATATATATATATTTATTTATTTATATTTATATAAATATATATATACATATATATATATATATATATATATATATATATATATATATATATATATATATATATATATATATTTATTTATTTATATTTATATACATATACATATACATATATATATATATATATATATATATATATATATATATATATATACATATATATGCAGAAATATGATATTGAAAATATACACTACTACCATACTGTTTTTCTTATATAATTTATGCTTTAATCTTGGGCAATATCCAGGCCTCCAAAAGTGTTACATTACGAATAATATACGGGGAAGTATCTCATGTTTTATTTACAGAATGTGTTCGAATGGTCAAAAGAATATTATGAAAATTTATATTAAATTTTACATTCATTTTACTTATTATGTATGTATCATAAAATATGCAGACGTAAACTTATATATCCTTTTGAATGTAGTTGATATCAATCAATAAATAGTGTCATTTTCAAAATATTTTAAAAAGTGTCACCTTCGAAGCCATTGTCAATGGACGAATGAAGAAGTATGATGGGAGGGCCCGCGCATTTTCAACGGATTTCGATAGTTTTCCGTCGTTTGATAACTAACAATTTGTATTTATTGTTATTTCCTAATGTTACATCAGTAAACCAATGATTTGTTAATTGATACAATTCAAAAACAAAATCAGATTCGTCAACTCTAGTACAATTCCTAGGAATGAGGGTGGAGCCGCACCTGTGGCAACAGCGTAGAAGCATCGGCAGAGTTGCTGTCGCGATCAGCCCGGAGAAGTGTCGCAAATGAAAAAAAACGACACTTACTAGTGCAGTTAGACAGTTTCTTGGCACCGGAAAAAAGCCAATATCTATATATACATACATACATATATATTTATATATATATATATATATATATATATATATATATATATATATATATATATATATATATAATGTGAAAATACCATGAGTATAGGAAATGGTATGAATAGGGGATAAATGTGTACACCGAGACAGAAATCCGAATCTACTTCAAAAGATAATTTTATTCCATTCAAATTGCAGCAATGAATAATTATACATTAACTTTTCAGTATCCACGTACAATATTATCTGGATATATAAGGGCAGGAAGTGGAACCCTGAAGAACTCCTGGCGCAGCGTAGGGATGGGCAGAGGAACGGAAGACACATGGAGCTGAACGCCTGGAATCCTTGGTAGGGCGAAATCGTGACCAAAGTTCAGCGCTGCACTCTTGTAGGAACCATCCTGCCTGTAAGACGTTGGTTGTGCAGTTGTAACTGCAATGAATGCAACAGCTAGGAGGATAGAGCACTTCATTGTGGCAAGGATGTATTGTCTGACCAGAAGTCACGCTATTTATGGTAGAGTCTTTGTCCACTCGGGAGTCCCAATCCCTTAATTGTTAGTAGTTTTCACATTCCAGGTATTTCAAGTGAAGGAATGAGGATAAACGACTTTCATCAGCTTCTCCTCTACTTCTCTAAGCTAATTACGCAGTTAAGTATATAAGATTTTACATACATATTTCTATACAAAATCTGGAAGTCTGAAAGACTAATCAGTAACTTATTTTCATATACATGTGCTGCAAACAAGAGGATGTATATTCCTTAACATAATCGAAAAACATAGTTGATAACTTTACATATGCAATTTATATAATTATATGAAAAGCTCTTAATAGAATTCTTTGAAGAGCACTTAATATAGTTCTATGAAAATCGTTTTATATAATTCTGTGAAAAACACCTTGCATAGCTCTTTGAAAAAACTATATCATTCCATGAAAAAATATATAATTCCATGAAAAAATATATAATTCCATGAGAAAATACATAATTCCATGAAAAATATATAATTCCATGAAAAAATATATAATTCCATAAAAATATATAATTCCATGAAAAAATATATAATTCCATGAAAAAATATATAATTCCATGAAAAAATATACAATTCCATGAAAAATATACAATTCCATGAAAAAATATATAATTCCATGAAAAAATATATAATTCCATGAAAAAATATATAATTCCATGAAAAAATATATAATTCCATGAAAAAAATATAATTCCATGAAAAAAATATAATTCCATGAAAAAAATATAATTCCATGAAAAAATGTAATTCCATGAAAAAAATATAATTTCATGAAAAAATATATAATCCATGAAAAATATATAATTCCATGAAAAATATATAATTCCATGAAAAATATATAATTCCATGAAAAATATATAATTCCATGAAAAATATATAATTCCATGAAAAATATATAATTCCATGAAAAAATATATAATCCCATGAAAAAATATATAATTCCATGAAAAAATATATAATTCCATGAAAAAATATACAATTCCATGAAAAAATATACAATTCCATGAAAAAATTTATAATTCCATGAAAAAATATATAATTCCATGAAAAATATATAATTCCATGAAAAAAATATAATTCCATGAAAAAAATATAATTCCATGAAAAAAATATAATTCCATGAAAAAATATAATTCCATGAAAAAAATATAATTCCATGAAAAAATATAATTCCATGAAAAAAATATAATTCCATGAAAAAATGTAATTCCATGAAAAAAATATAATTTCATGAAAAAATGTAATTCCATGAAAAAAATATAATTTCATGAAAAAATATATATAATTCTATGAAAAGCACGTATATATGAAAATGTATCAATAGGGGATAAATCTGAGCACCGAGAAATAAATAAAAATCGAATTCTAAAGGTCACAGTTTATTCCGTTTAAATTGTACTTGAACGTTCTGTTCTATCTGTACCTTTATACGTTTGTTCTTCAGTATCCAAGTACACGTGAGGAGGAATAGGATTACCAGGTGTTTTTATACCTACGAAACTCCATTAATTTAAATGTAAACGGAAAGAAATCACATGAATGAATAAGGCCTCAGTTTAAATGCAAAGTGAAATCTACATAAACCAATAATTTAATGCAGCGCTCTTGTAAGAACGATCGTTGTGTAATTAAAAACCACTACGTTGTATGTATATATATATATATATATATATATATATATATATATATATATATATATATATATATATATATATATATACATATATCATGTATAGGAAATAAATGTGTACAAAGAAAAAAGTTCAAAAAGTCATTTTATTCCGTTCAACTTGTGGCAATAGTTATACATTTGGTCCTCAATATCCATGTACAATACTTTCTGGATACGTAAGGGCAGGAAGTGGAACCCTGAAGAACTCCTGGCGCAGCGTAGGGATGGCCAGAGGAAAGGAAGACACTTGGAGCTGAACGCCTGGAATCCTTGGTAGGGCGAAATCTTGACCAAAGTTCAGCGCTGCACTCTTGTAGGAACCATCCTGCCTGTAAGACGTTGGTTGTGCAGTTGTAAATGCAATGAATGCAACAGCTAGGAGGATAAAGCACTTCATTGTGGCAATGATGCATTGTCTGACCAGAAGTCACGCTATTTATGGTAGAGTCTTTGTCCACTCGGGAGTCCCAATCCCTTAATTGTCCAGTTGTTTGCATTTTCCAGGTATTTCAAGTGAAGGAATGAGAATAAACGTCTTTTAAGAGTTTATCCTCTACTACTTCTCTTAGCTAATTACGTAATTAAGTATTATAAGATTATACGTATATTTGGTAAACCAAATCTGGAAAACTGAAAGGTTAATAGATTAATCTATTTTCATATTAACGTACTGTATACGTGTCTATATAATCTTTATCAGAGATGTAAAAAGTAAAGGGTGATTATTGATAACTTTATATAATTCTATGAACAGCTTTTTAATATCATTTTATGACAATAATAGAATTCCATAAACTATATAAATCTCTATAACTTTTTTTTATATAATTTTCAAACTATAATTCGGTGTAATATACTTTACATCATTCTGTGAAAAACTATAAGTCTATGAAAAAACGTCTGACTCTATGAAAAATACTTAATATAATGAACAGCCTTTACATAATTATATAAGAAAAAAGTATAAAAAATTCCAAGAAAATTTCCATTTCCATATAAAGCTATATATATATACATACATACATATATATATATATATATATATATATATATATATATATATATATGTGTGTGTGTGTGTGTGTGTGTGTGTGTGTGTGTGTGTGTGTGTGTATGTATGTATGTATATAAGAATAACTTTAAGAATAACTATGTACATGGGAGAAATGTATAAATAGGGAGACGTATCATTCAGAAAAACCTTTATATATTTATATGAAAAACTTCATACAATTCCATGAAAAACATGTATGTTTTTTGTAGAAAAACATATATTTCCAGGAAAAACTATATATACATAATTATATACATATATATATATATATATATATATATAACATATATATATACATATATATATATATACATATATATATACATATATATATATACATATATATATACATATATATATATATATATATATATATATATATATATATATATGTATATATACATATATATATATATATAGTACTGTTATATTTTTGTTCCCCAGTACCCATGTACATGTAAGGAGGAATAGGATTATTTATATAGACCTTGGTGTCGGCGCCGCAGAAGCACTGACTCGTATGACTTCGCTTCCCGCTTCACCTATTTTTTATCTATATTCTTTCATGCATACGGTAAGATATTTGTTTAATCGTGTATTGTTATCGTTTAACACCAATATCACTCCTCAAACTGTATGTGTAAAATTTATATCTGAACTATTATGTCTATTGAACAAATGCGATAAAAAGCATCTTGAGGCTTCAGCTATTTGGAAATGTATAGCTTAAAGCAGTAGCATTGAGTTTTAATTCTATTACTTTTTATGAAGGTTAAAACAATGATGCGAGAGTAAAATGTGATGATCCCCCCCCCCCCCCAAATTATTGAAATACTAACGTTTTCTGTGGAAATTTATTGCCACGTGATTACTAACAGAAAACGATATAGTAAATTCATGAGTAACAAATATATCTATACATCTTATTCAGAGAGAGAGAGAGAGAGAGAGAGAGAGAGAGAGAGAGAGAGAGAGAGAGAGAGAGAGAGAGAGAGAGAGAGAGAGAGGGGGAGAGGGAGGAGAGGAGAGGGAGAGAGAAGAGGAAGAGAGAGAGAGGGAGGATGAGAGAGAGAGAGGAGGAGGGAGAGAGAGAGGAGGAGAGGAGAGAGAGGGGAGAGAGAGAGAGAGGAGGAGAGAGAGAGAGAGAGAGAGAAGTGAGAGAGAGATTGGGGAAAGAGAGAGAGAGAGAGAGAGAGATTTGAAGAAAGATAGAAGAGAGAGAGAGATTGAAAGACAGAGAGAGAGACTGAAAGACAGAGAGAGAGAGAGAGACAGAGATTGAAAAGAGAGAGAGGGGGAGGGGGGGAAAAAGAGAGGGAGGAGGGGATAGAAAGAGAGAGAAAGAGGAGAGGGAGAGAGAGATAACTAAGACAGAACTAATCATCAGGTTATCAACACTCAAACATCCATGGCTCCAGATGCAGGAGGTATAAATCAATCATGAAATTATTTATAAATATATTACAAATCCTAAATATTGTCTTAATTACATGACTGGCTGCCTACCCACCTATTGTCCTGAATATCATGGATATCCCTTTTGGCTGTATCACAAATTGCACAACAAAATACTAGTCACACATAAAACCTAGTTTGGATGTCTCTGAGCAAATAAAATGTGATGTTCCTATGATAATGTACACTACACATGGTTATGAAATGTACTTCATGGGGTCATGAAAATCACCTGTGAAAGGAGGAAGAGGGTCGCAATAAGCTAAAGGTATCTTTAAGGTACACAGACAGAAATGCTGGTGTTCTGGGAAGTTAGAGAGGATATTCTTTGTCAAGCTGTTAGTTGTAGAAAGCAATCTTCATTTAAAACATAATCATGCCCAAGTGGAAATTTCATTTTCTTCATGATCACTAACTTAATTTTAATTCACAGCTTGTTTTATAAGTCACTTTCTACCAAACGATTGCACTACTTCTGTAATCCAATCGTAGGTGTTATAGAAGGAAAACACATACATGCCTGTGGTAATATAAAATGGGGCATTCTCACATTGACTTCAGCTCTACAATCACAAAATTACTAACCTGTGGCTGAATTGTTATACAGACAAAGAGAAAGTGCATGTTCTTGCTTGGATAGTTCAAAATATATGCCCAAAAAATTTGCCGGGCTAAATTGTCTGATTCTAAATACAGAAAAAAACAAAAAGATTCCAGATACGACTTTTTGATATCTTTGATAAATATGTTACAAAATAATGTTTTTAAGTGTCTGTTTAACATTATTGACATAAATGAATCAACAATAGGCTTCTCAGGAATGAATCAGCAACAATAAATTTCATCACAACAAATTAAGAATGATCGAGGAATATCTGTGGTCGTGAGGAACAATTACTGTGAGTATAGATATGGATATTTCTATTGATAAATGTGAATTCTTGAAACAACCCATTGCAAGCAGCATATGTTACATGATGCTGTGATGAAACATCTACAAAAAATCAATATGAAAACTTTTGTACAGCACGCCTTTTTTACAGCCTGACTAATCAAAATGGCTACAGCAAAATAAATATCATGCTAGAGGATTCATTCTTTTAATTCTCACATACTGATGAGAGGAAAGGGAGAGAAAAGGGAGAGGGAGAGGTAATGAGTGAGGTAAAGGAACAGGGAAAGGGAAAAGGGAGGAAGAATGCGGGAGAAAGAAGGAATAGGAGTGAGGGTGAGGTAATAAAAAGGTAAACGCTGCGTGTAGCCAAATGACAGAGCGAGAAGGAAGGACTGAAGTACCCTAGAGCCCAAGAAAGGAGACCCAGGAAGTCGCCCAGGAGCCCGAGAAAGTCCATGAAGTCGCCGAAGAGCCCGGGAAAGGAGCCCGGAAGTGGCAAAGAGCGCATCCATACCGTTC
>NC_091556.1:9002540-9017540 GCF_042767895.1 Penaeus vannamei | reverse complement strand
TTGTTGATAACCTGCAAGAATGCAAGTTCTCCTGCAAGGCCTAGATGCGAGATGATGGGGTGAGAGATCCCATCAGATCCCGGTGCTGACCCAGAACTGGATTTGTATGATTTTTTTAGTTCCCTAAGAGAGAACAAGGCATCTGCTTCATCAGCTTCGAGTGCCTTGTCTCTTATGAGAGCAAGTCTTTCTGGATTTAATTTTTGTTGTTTTTCTCTCATCATTGGAGGCAGATTGTTGGTGCTGGTTCTGGCAGAGAACTCAAGCACCAATCTGTTAGCCTCTGATTGTGGGTCATGATGAGTGCATTTCGGGGCTTGGCGGCTTGTCGCTTGCCTGACCCGTTTCCACAGCTCTGTAAGGCTGGTCTGGTACCCAAAAGACTGGCACCATTCCAGCCATTTTTCCTGCCTTACTCTGTTGGCAGTTTCCTTGGCATCCACAACAGCTTCCCTCAGCAGGGCCAGATTGTCGGGAGATCTTTGCCGTCGGAAGTTTTTTCTACACATATTAACCCTGTGGTTGACCTCTTTGATCTCGTCATTATAGTACCAGGCGTCTTTGTGAGTTCTGGACCATGGACGAGTTTTGGGAATGGTTTGTGAGGCTGCCTGGTTTATGGCCTGGATTAGCCTTGCCTCTAGCACATCCACATCTTCATTATCGTTATTGGGTACATTGTCTTTCAGACATCGAGCCAAGCCTTCCTGGAAGGCAAACCAGTTGGCCTTGTCAGTTTTCCATTTAGGAATGTGATGTGGTCTTTGGGCTGGACCTGCATCCATTAGTGTGGTGACTATGCCGTAGTGATCACTAGTAACTGTATCATCAACACACCATCGAATTCTCTCCACCATTGTTGCAGTGGCAAAGGTGAGGTCTAGGACCCCTCCCTTCACATGCGTTGGTTCTTTGGTGTTGAGAAGAGCGATCTCAGGGAATGTCTCAAGCACTTCTGCTATGTGAATGCCTGCCGCGTTCGGCCTTTTGCGGGGATTCAGCATGGCCATGTGTGCATTGAAGTCTCCCCCTATGATCACTCGGTCTTGTGCTGCAGTAGCACAGACCTGGTTTAGATCTAAGCTCTCACACAGTGGTTTGCTATAAATATTGTATATTTTTATAGAGCCCCCAGGTAGCTGAATCTCAACAGCAAGAGATTCAACACCATCTCCACAGTGCGGCGGATTGGCTATTAAGGAGCAAGGAATAGCTTCTTTTACCAGGGTCATCAGGCCTCTAGCACCATCCAGGTTTGGAGTGGTGAAGGCATGATATCCTGAGAAGCACACGGATCCCATTGTTAGTGTCTCCTGGAGCATGACGACGTCAATGCTCCTTGCTCGCACAATGGACTGGAGAAATGAGTTCTTGCTTTTATAGCTACAGATATTCCACTGCAGTATGCTTAGATTGTGTGCCATGATGGTTACTCAGTGTCACTTGCTTCATCTTCTGATGCCCCAGTGCTGGTGGCATCAGATAAATACAGATCCTCATTGATTGAGGATTGTACAACTTCCTCTAAGTCAGACACTCCGGTTAAGGCCTTACCAGGGGATGTAGGGCCTAGGTTGGAAGTGTCACCTTGGTTCAGAGGACGAGACTTTGGCTGTACAGACTCGGCCTGCTGCACAGTTTCAGCCTGTCCTGACAGACTAGCTGGGGTTTTATGTGATGTTTCTTTTGAAGCTAGCCTGTCATCCGAGGATTTGGGGAGGGGAGCGCTGCTCGTTATCGGTTTGGAGGCTTCTAGCTTCCTTCCCTTCAGAGCTGCCACAGTTTGGGTCATAGCCGTCATGGCGACCTGCACTGCTTTCTCCGCCTCCTCACTGGTCCTCCCCAAGGCTGTTGCTACTGCAGAAACTACAGCACTCAACAGGAGAGTCATATCTTTCTCGTCAAAGAAAAGATTATCATCTACTGGGGGGACCATTGCTGTGGGCTTTGAACCTTTTTCCCTTTGGTTCTTTTTTGTGGTTTTGCCACTAGCAAGCTCGGGGAATACCTCTCTGTTAGAGGTATCCAATTTTCTCTGTGTGGGCGACTCCTTCCTCTTAGGAGGTCGGGGAGTCTTCTTTTTATTTTGTTTTTTGTTTTGACCCCAGACATGGGTACCTGGGGGCGCAGGGACAAAGTCGGGACGTTTTTTGGCTAACTCCTGCTTTTTAATCACTGCCTGTTTCCTGACAGAGCAAGCCAGACTCCAGGCATGATGTTTTTTGGCACAGTTTGGACACTTGGCTGTTGTGTCCTTCTGGCCATCTTTGTGTGCCTTAATACACACTTCCGTTTCATGTGCCTCGCTGCAAACACCACATTTGGCTTTGGCCTTGCAGTTGGCCTGGTGATGCCCGAATTTTTGGCACGTGAAACACCTCAAGGGCTCTGGCACATATGTCCTGAGCTTGTATGAGCCCCAGTTACCCAGATCAAGGGTGGTGATTGGGGCTCCCTTGAGGATAACAAGGACTTGCCTGGTTGGAGACTTCCCTTTGGTCATGCGGGAAGCTTCCACCACTTGTGGTAGAGACGTGATCACCTCCACGTCGAACCCTAGTGGAAAGCCAAGTAGCACCATCTTGGATTTTTTCTCTTGGGAGGTCAGTGGTGAGATACACACCTTCCTCCCATCTTTAAGCACCTTGATTTCCTGCAGGAAGTTCATGGTGGCTTTGTCTTTGGGGGCAATGATCATGCCCTCATCTCTGGAGATTCGGATTGATAATCTCACATTTCTTTCCTTCTCCAATGCCCTTACCAGCTGGTATGCATTGTCGAAGTCTTCAGGTTTTTTTGGTACCTTAAACCGCGTTAGTCGACTTGGGGTGTGTTCTGCCTCTTCATCAGAGTCAGTCTCCACCCTTCGTCGCTTCACGCCTCCCCTTTGCAGGGGTTTAAGGCCTTTGGAAGTGGGGGCAGCTGTTTTGGCTGGTACAGCTGGAGCCCCTTCTTGACTGAGGGAGTTCTGAGGGGAGTTCAGGCTTCCCTCAGTCTGGTGTGCAAGGACAGACTTTGTGTTTGGTGGTTCTGTCTTGTCCTTGCTCGGTTCAGCAGGCCGGACACGTTCGGCCTGCTTTTGGGTTTTCTTTCGCCCCCCTGCAGCCTTGAAAGGCTCCAGGGTGACTGCCATGGTCGGATTCATTTTGTGGTCATTAGAGAGTTGGAAAGTGATTTCTCCCCTTTCGGGGGTTATCTTTATACCTCCTCTCTGGGTGAGGTCTGAAGAAGGGCCTCACAAAAAAAGCTCTGATCCCTACACTCGACCCTTCAGCACCACAGGACAGGAGATCCCCCTGGGTGGGCTGAACTTGGAGTTTTGGTGTGGTAAACGCTCTGCACCCCAATCCTGCTACAAGGGGGGTGTGATCACGTCACCGCAGCCCAGGCGAATGTTGGAAATCAACGTTTCCCGCAGGCCCAGGCTGCACCAGGAAATCAGAAAGAGAGGGCAAGAGTAAGACACCGAAAAGACGCCCTTGGTGCGTGGCCACAAACTATGTCCAGGACCAGAGGGTCCAGACCTGGTTTGAAACCTCGCTCTCCAAGGGAGCGGTAGTGGGGCACTTACTACAAGAGAAGGCCTGGCCAATTGTCGCGGCGAACCACGAGAAATTGGCGGAGCTCTCTGTGTAGTTTGTTGTCAAATAATATCGTAATCAAGCTCAAGTCTGGAGGCTTTAGCTCTGGAGAATCACGCCAAGTGAGTGACAATAATGCCTCACCAATTGGGTGAACTCTCCCTGCACACCACAGGAGAGAGGGCCTGTGTGTTGTCTGACCAGAAGTCACGCTATTTATGGTAGAGTCTTTGTCCACTCGGGAGTCCCAATCCCTTAATTGTCAGTTGTTTGCATTTTCCCGGTATTTCAAGTGAAGGAATGAGAATAAACGTCTTTTAAGAGTTTATCCTCTACTACTTCTCTTAGCTAATTACGCAGTTAAGTATATAAGATTTTACATATATATTTGTATACAAAATCTAGAAGTCTGAATGACTAATCAGTAAATCATTTTCATATACATGTGCTGCAAACAAGAGGATGTATATTCCTTATCAGAATCGAAAAACATAGTTGATAACTTTACATATGCAATTTATATAATTATATGAAAAGCTCTTAATATAATTCTTTGAAGAGCACTTAATATAGTTCTATGAAAAGCGTTTTATATAATTCTGTGAAAAACACTTTGCATAGCTCTTTGAAAAAACTATATCATTCCATGAAAAAATATATAATTCCATGAAAAAAATATATAATTCCATGAAAAAATATATAATTCCATGAAAAAATATATAATTCCATGAAAAAATATATAATTCCATGAAAAAAATATATAATTCCATGAAAAAAATATATAATTCCATGAAAAAATATATAATTCCATGAAAAAATATATAATTCCATGAAAAAACATATAATTCCATGAAAAAATATATAATTCCATGAAAAAATATATAATTCCATGAAAAAATATATATTATTCCATTAAAAAATATATATTATTCCATGAAAAAAATATAATTCCATGAAAAAAATATAATTCCATGAAAGAAATATAATTCCATGAAAAAAATATAATTCCATGAAAAAAATATATAATTCCATGAAAAAATATATAATTCTATTAAAAAAAACACGTATATATGAAAATGTATAAATAGGGGATAAATGTGTGCACCGAGAAAGAAATAAAAATAGAATTCTAAAGATGACATTTTAATCCGTTTAAATTGTACTTGAACGTTTTGTTCCATCTGTACCTTTATACGTTTGTTCTTCAGTATCCAAGTGCACGTGAGGAGGAATAGGATTACCAGGTGTTTTTTATACCTACGAAACTCCATTAGTTTAATTGTAAACAAGGAAAGAAATCACACGAATGAATAAGGCCTCAGTTTAAATGCAAACTGAAATCTAAATAAATCAATCATTTAATGCAGCGCTCTTGTAAGAACGATCGTTATGTAGTTATAAATCACTACGTTGTATATATATATATATATGTATTATATATATATGTATTATATATGTATGTATTATATATGTATGTATTATATATGTATGTATTATATATGTATGTATTATATATGTATGTATTATATATGTATGTATTATATATGTATGTATTATATATGTATGTATTATATATGTATGTATTATATATGTATGTATTATATATGTATGTATTATATATGTATGTATTATATATGTATGTATTATATATGTATGTATTATATATGTACATGTATATATATATATATATATATATATATATATATATATATATATATATATATATATATACATATATATCATGTATAGGGAATAAATGTGTGCAAAGAAAAAATCAAATCAAGTTCAAAAAGTCATTTTATTCCGTTCAACTTGTGGCAATAGTTATACATTTGGTCCTCAATATCCATGCACAATACTTTCTGGATATGTAAGGGCAGGAAGTGGAACCCTGAAGAACTCCTGGCGCAGCGTAGGGATGGGCAGAGGAACGGAAGACAATTGGAGCTGAACGCCTGGAATCCTTGGTAGGGCGAAATCGTGACCAAAGTTCAAAGCCACACTCTTGTAGGAACCATCTTGCCTGTAAGACGTTGGTTGTGCAGTTGTAACTGCAATGAATGCAACAGCTAGGAGGATAAAGCACTTCATTGTGGCAATGATGTGTTGTCTGACCAGAAGTCATGCTATTTATGGTAGAGTCTTTGTCCACTCGGGAATCCCAATCCCTTAATTGTTAGTAGTTTAAACATTCCAGGTATTTCAAGTGAAGGAATGAGGATAAACGACTTTCATCAGTTTCTCCTCTACTTCTCTAAGCTAATTACGCAGTTAAGTATATAAGATTTTACATACTTATTTCTATACAAAATCTGGGTCTCAAAGACTAATCAGTAACTTATTTTCATATACATGTGCAGCAAACAAGACGATGTATATTCCTTATCAGAATCGAAAAACATAGTTGATAACTTTACATATGCAATTTATATAATTATATGAAAAGCTCTTAATATAATTCTCTGAAGAGCACTTAATATAGTTCTATGAAAAGCGTTTTATATAATTCTGTGGAAAACTCTTTGCATAGCTCTTTGAAAAAACTATATCATTCCATGAAAAAATATATAATTCCATGAAAAAAATATATAATTCCATGAAAAAAAATATATAATTCCATGAAAAAAATATATAATTCCATGAAAAAAATATATAATTCCATGAAAAAATATATATATAATTCCATGAAAAAATATAATTCCATGAAAAAATATATAATTCCATGAAAAAATATATAATTCCATGAAAAAATATATAATTCCATGAAAAAATATATAATTCCATGAAAAAATATATAATTCCATGAAAAAATATATAATTCCATGAAAAAATATATAATTCCATGAAAAAATATATAATTCCATGAAAAAATATATAATTCCATGAAAAAATATATAATTCCATGAAAAAATATATAATTCCATGAAAAAATATATAATTCCATGAAAAAATATATAATTCCATGAAAAAAATATATAATTCCATGAAAAAATATATAATTCCATGAAAAAAATATAATTCCATGAAAAAAATATATAATTCCATGAAAAAATATATATAATTCTATGAAAAACACGTATATATGAAAATGTATAAATAGGGGATAATTGTGTGCACCGAGAAAGAAATAAAAATCGAATTCTAAAGATCACATTTTAATCCGTTTAAATTGTACTTGAACGTTTTGTTCTATCTGTACCTTTATACGTTTGTTCTTCAGTATCCAAGTACACGGAAGGAGGAATAGGATTACCAGGTGTTTTTTTATACCTACGAAACTCCATTAGTTTAAATATAAACGGAAAGAAATTACACGAATGAATAAGGCCTCAGTTTAAATACAAACTGAAATCTACATAAATCAATAATTTAATGCAGTGCCCTTGTAAGAACGATCGTTGTGTAGTTATAAACCACAACGTAATATATATATATATATATATATATATATATATATATATATATATATATATATATATATATATATATGTATATATATATATATGTATGTATATATATATATATATATATATGTATATGTATATATATATATATGTATGTGTGTGTGTGTGTGTGTGTGTGTGTATGTATGTATGTATTATATATATATATATATAAATGTTATATTTATTTTATACCTTACATATGTACATATATATACATGTATGTATGTATGTATGTATGTATGTATAGGGAATAAATGTGTACAAAGAAAAACTCAAATCTAGTTCAAAAAGTTTTATTCCGTTCAACTTGTTGCAATAGTTATACATTTGGTCCTCAGTATCCATGTACAATACTTTCTGGATATGTAAGGACAGGAAGTGGAACCCTGAAGAACTCCTGGCGCAGCGTAGGGATGGGCAGAGGAACGGAAGACACTTGGAGCTGAACGCCTGGAATCCTTGGTAGGGCGAAATCGTGACCAAAGTTCAAAGCTACACTCTTGTAGGAACCATCCTGCCTGTAAGACGTTGGTTGTGCTGATGTGACTGCAATGAATGCAACTGCTAGGAGGATAAAGCACTTCATTGTGGCAATGCTGTGTTGTCTGACCAGAAGTCACGCTATTTATGGTAGAGTCTTTGTCCACTCGGGAGTCCCAATCCCTTAATTGTTAGTAGTTTTAACATTCCAGGTATTTCAAGTGAAGGAATGAGGATAAACGACTTTCATCAGTTTCTCCTCTACTTCTCCAAGCTAATTACGCAGTTAAGTATATAAGATTTTACATACATATTTCTATACAAAATCTGGAAGTCTGAAAGACTAATCAGTAACTTATTTTCATATGTGCTGCAAACAAGAGGATGTATATTCCTTATCAGAATCGAAAAACATAGTTGATAACTTTACATATGCAATTTATATATTTATATGAAAAGCTCTTAATATAATTCTTTGAAGAGCACTTAATATAGTTCTATGAAAAGCGTTTTATATAATTCTGTGAAAAACACTTTGCATAGCTCTTTGAAAAAACTATATCATTCCATGAAAAAATATATAATTCCATGAAAAAATATATAATTCCATGAAAAATATATAATTCCATGAAAAAATATATAATTCCATGAAAAAATATATAATTCCATGAAAAATATATAATTCCATGAAAAAATATTTAATTCCATGAAAAATATATAATTCCATGAAAAAATATATAATTCCATGAAAAAATATATAATTCCATGAAAAAATATATAATTCCATGAAAAATATATAATTCCATGAAAAAATATATAATTCCATGAAAAAATATATAATTCCATGAAAAATATATAATTCCATGAAAAAATATATAATTCCATGAAAAAATATTTAATTCCATAAAAAATATATAATTCCATGAAAAAATATATAATTCCATGAAAAAATATATAATTCCATGAAAAAATATATAATTCCATGAAAAAAATATATAATTCCATGAAAAAATATATAATTCCATGAAAAAATATATAATTCCATGAAAAAATATATAATTCCATGAAAAAATATATAATTCCATGAAAAAATATATAATTCCATGAAAAAATATATAATTCCATGAAAAAATATATAATTCCATGAAAAAAATATATAATTCCATGAAAAAATATATAATTCCATGAAAAAAATATATAATTCCATGAAAAATATATAATTCCATGAAAAAAATATATTATTCAATGAAATAATATATAATTCCATGAAAAAAATATATAATTCCATGAAAAAATATATAATTCCATGAAAAAATATATAATTCCATGAAAAAAAATTACATAATTCCATGAAAAAATATATAATTCCATGAAAAAATATATAATTCCATGAAAAAATATATAATTCCATAAAAAAATATATAATTCCATGAAAAATATATATAATTCCATGAAAAAATATATAATTCCATGAAAAAATATATAATTCCATGAAAAAATATATAATTCCATGAAAAAATATATAATTCCATGAAAAAATATATAATTCCATGAAAAATATATAATTCCATGAAAAAATATATAATTCCATGAAAAATATATAATTCCATGAAAAAATATATAATTCCATGAAAAAATATATAATTCCATGAAAAAATATATAATTCCATGAAAAAATATATAATTCCATGAAAAAATATATAATTCCATGAAAAAATATATATTTCCATGAAAAATATATAATTCCATGAAAAAAATATATAATTCCATGAAAAAATATATAATTCCATGAAAAAAATATATAATTCCATGAAAAAATATCATTCCATGAAAAAATATCATTCCATGAAATTATATCATTCCATGAAAAAAAATATCATTCCATGAAAAAATATAATTCCATGGAAAAATATATTTCCATGAAAAAATATAATTCCATGAAAAAATATAATTCCATGAAAAAATATATAATTCCATGAAAAAAATATAATTCCATGAAAAAAATATAATTCCATGAAAAAAATATAATTCCATGAAAAAAATATAATTCCATGAAAAAAATATAATTCCATGAAAAAAATATAATTCCATGAAAAAATATATATAATTCTATGAAAATCACGTATATATGAAAATGTATAAATAGGGGATAAATGTGCGCACCGAGAAAGAAATAAAAATCGAATTCTAAAGGTCACATTTTAATCCGTTTAAACTGTACTTGAACGTTTTGTTCCATCTGTACCTTTATACGTTTGTTCTTCAGTATCCAAGTACACGTGAGGAGGAATAGGATTACCAGGTGTTTTTTATACCTACGAAACTCCATTAGTTTAATTGTAAACAGGGAAAGAAATCACACGAATGAATAAGGCCTCAGTTTAAATGCAAACTGAAATCTACATAAATCAATAAGTTAATGCAACGCTCTTGTAGGAACGATCGTTGTGTAGTTATAAACCACTACGTAGTGTATATATATATATATATATATATATATATATATATATATATATATATATATATATATATATATATACTTATATATATAAAAAGAATATACATCTACATACAGGCATTCATACATATATATATATATATATATATATATATATATATATATATATATATATATATATATATATATACCTTTATACGTTTGTTCTTCAGTATCCAGGTACACGTGAGGAGGAATAGGATTACCAGGTGTTTTTTATACCTACGAAACACCATTAGTTTAAATGTAAAATGTATTATATATGTATATGTATATGTATTATATATGTATATGTATATTTATTATATATGTATATGTATATGTATTATATATGTATATGTATTATATATGTATATGTATATGTATTATATATGTATATGTATTATATATGTATATGTATATGTATTATATATGTATATGTATATGTATTATATATGTATATGTATATGTATTATATATGTATATGTATATGTATATGTATTATATATGTATATGTATTATATATGTATATGTATATGTATTATATATGTATATGTATATGTATTATATATGTATATGTATATGTATTATATATGTATATGTATATGTATTATATATGTATATGTATATGTAATATATATGTATATGTATTATATATGTATATGTATTATATATGTATATGTATTACATATGTATATGTATTACATATGTATATGTATTACATATGTATATGTATTACATATGTATATGTATATGTATTGTATATGTATCATATATGTAATATATATGTTTTATTTATAATATACCTTACATATGTACATCATGTATAGGGAATAAATGTGTACAAAGAAAAATTCAAATCTACTTCAAAAATTTTATTCCGTTCAACTTGTGGCAATAGATATACATTTGGTCCTCAGTATCCATGTACAATACTTTCTGGATATGTAAGGGCAGGAAGTGGAACCCTGAAGAACTCCTGGCGCAGCGTAGGGATGGGCAGAGGAACGGAAGACACTTGGAGCTGAACGCCTGGAATCCTTGGTAGGGCGAAATCGTGACCAAAGTTCAGCGCTGCACTCTTGTAGGAACCATCCTGCCTGTAAGACGTTGGTTGTGCTGATGTGACTGCAATGAATGCAACTGCTAGGAGGATAAAGCACTTCATTGTGGCAATGATGTACTGTCTGACCAGAAGTCACACTATTTATGGTAGGCTTTGTCCACTCGGGAGTCCCAATCCCTTAATTGTTAGTAGTTTTAACATTCCAGGTATTTCAAGTGAAGGAATGAGGATAAATGACTTTCATGAGTTTATCCTATAAAAGCTTTTACATGTATTTTCTTAACAAAATCTGAAAACTGAAAGACTAACCAATTTATTTTCATATGCATGTACTACATACATTTGGATATATAATCTTAATCAGAATCTATAAAAAAAATAAGGGGTTATTGTTGGTAACTTTACATAAGTAATTTATATAATTTTATGAAAAGCGCTTTATATAAATCTGAAAAACACTTTAAACAGATTTATGAAAAAACACTTATAAATCTCTATAAAGCTTTATAATTCTATATACTTCTTTATATAATTCGCTCTAACTCTTTATATAATTCTATGAAACGCACTTCATAGAAGTTTATGAAAAACGCTTTATATAATTTTGTGGAATACTCTTTTCTAAGTATTATAAAATTTTACATATATTTTCTAAAGAAAGTTTGGGAAACAAAGACTAATCAATAATTTATTTTCATAGGCACGTACTGTATACATGTGAATATATAATCTTAATCAGAATGTAAAAAATAAAGGGTGATTGTTGATAACTCCATGTATCTACTTTATATGGTTTTACAAATAGCACTTTATATAATTCTGTAAAAAGTGCTTTACATGATTCCATGAAAGGCGCTTTAAATAATTCTGTGTAAAACACTTCGCAGTATTATATGGAAAATACCACGTCATTCTCTTTAACTCTATATATTTCTGTGAGAAGCATAATTATGTGAAAAGCACCTTACGCAATTCTTTATCATCATCATCAGGGAGCTAACGCCGACGGGGGCGCATAGCCGCGTCCACCCTTTGTTTCCATCTACGCGGATCCCTCATGGCAAGCCGCCAGGGAGGGACTCGGCCCTCTCGAGTTCTTCATGACAGGTTTGGTTGATCTGCCCAATTCACGACTTTCTGGGTCGTCCCACAGGCCTCCTCCAACCAGCGTTGTCTCGAACAGAGACAACCTGATGGGCAGGATCATCCTGAGGAAAGCGAGCCAGGTGGCCGTATAACCTGAGTTGGCGATCACGGATTGTGCAGATAACAGGTCTTGTGCCACTCTCACGGTGCACTTGTTACTTGGACACATGGTCCCGCCAACTGTACCCCATGATCCGGCACAAGGACCTATTACAAAAGGCATCAAGACAAGACCAAGGCACAGGATAATGTCTAGGTTTTACTTCCGTAGAGCAAAAGTGTAAAGTTATAGATAGAACAAAACATTGCTACAATTTGACTGGAATAAAATGTAACCTTTAAACCTCGATTTATATTTCTTTTTCGCTGTACAGGGCTTTTCATAGAATTAAATAAAACACTTTTCATAGAATTGTGTAGTTTTCTTTTCATAGAATTGTGTAGTTTTCTTTTCATAGAATTGTGTAGTTTTCTTTTCATAGAATTGTGTAGTTTTCTTTTCATAGAATTGTGTAGTTTTCTTTTCATAGAATTGTGTAGTTTTCTTTTCATAGAATTGTGTAGTTTTCTTTTCATAGAATTGTGTAGTTTTCTTTTCATAGAATTGTGTAGTTTTCTTTTCATAGAATAATATGTATATTTTTTATAGAATTACATAGTGTTACAGAAAATTATATAGTTATAGAGAACCATATTGTGTTTTTCATAGAATTATGTAATGTGCTTTTCATAGAATTATATAATATTTCTATAGAATTATATTTTAAAAATACATAGAATTATATTTTAAAAATACATAGAATTATATTTTAAAAATACATAGAATTATATTTTAAAAATACATAGAATTATATTTTAAAAATACATAGAATTATATTTTAAAAATACATAGAATTATATTTTAAAAATACATAGAATTATATTTTAAAAATACATAGAATTATATTTTAAAATCCATAGAATTATATAAAGTGTTACAGAAAATTATATACAGTTATAGAGAATAATATAGTATTTTTCATAGAATTATATAATGTGCCTTTCATGGAATTATGTAAAGCGTTCATCATGGCATTATGTAGTGTTTTTCATTTGAATATGTAGTGTTTTACTTTTACACAGACTTACACAAAGCGCTAATCATAGAACTATATAGAATTATATAAAGTGCATATATGAAGTTATCAACAATCACTCCTTTTATACTCTGATAAAGATTATATATCCACATGTATATAGTACGTGCATATGAAAATAAATTATTGATTTGTCTTTCAGTTTTGCAGATTGTGTTTAGTAAATATATGTAAAATCTTATGTACCTAACTACGTAATTAGTCAAGAGTAGATGATAAACATTAAAAACGTTTATACTCATTCCTTCATTTGAAATATTTGCAAAAATGAAAACGACTAGCAATTAAGAGATTGGGACTTTATTTTGATTTGTTTTCCCTGTTAACATTTAAACTAATGTAATTTTGTATAGTATGAAAAACAATCAGTAATCCTATTCCTCATCACATGTAAATTGATGAATAGAACAAATTGTCGTCCCACAGGCCTCCTCCACCCAGCGTTGTCTCGAACAGAAACAACCTGATGGGCAGGATCATCCCGAGGAAAGCGAGCCTGGTGGCTGTATAACCTGAGTTGGTGATCACGGATTGTGCAGATAACAGGTCCTGTGCCAGTCTCATGGTGCACCTGTTGGTTGGACACATGGTCCCGTCCACTGTACCCCATGATCCGGCACAAGGACCTATTACAAAAGGCATCAAGACGAGATTCCAAGGCACAAGATAATGTCCAGGTTTCACTACCGTATAGCAAAACTGCCCTTGAAAACCCGTAGCTTGGTCCTTCTGCACAGGTACCGGTGTCTTCAAACACTCTTGTCGAGAGAGTTCATGACCCCTGCTGCCAGGCCAATCCGTCTGCTGACTTCCTGGTTTGACAGCCCAGAGTTATGGACTATGTTACCAAGGTATATAAAGCCCTCTGTGATTTCAATGCCCTCACCGCAAGCACGTACCGACTGAATAGGTTCTCCTAGCAAGTCCCCAAAATCCTGGGCCTTGGTCTGGTTGACCTCTTAACCCAAGGATTAAGCTTCATTCCTAAATGCATCCAGAGCCACCACTAAGGCTTCCAGAAACTCAGGTAGAATAGCAACATCTTCAGCAAAGTCAAGTCTGTAACCTTGATATTCCACAACGTAAATACTAGCTCTTTGTAACTTTATGAAGAAAATCTATATTTCCATGAACAGCTACTTACAATGGAAAAATATACATTCTAGGAAATATACTAACTATATAGGAAAATGTATGGTCATATTTGAGTCCGGTCAGTATGTGGCAATGTTTTGTTCTATCTATCAATTTAGATGTGATGGGAAATAAGATTACTGATCGTTTTTTATACTATAAAAATACATTAGTTTAAATGTTAATAGGAAAAACAAATCAAAATAAAATAATAAAGCTCGTATTTTATCTTGTTTATATTGCAGCAATGTTTTTATACTGTGTGAGCATTAGCGCTTGTACTTTTGTCTTCAATATCCATGTACAATATTTTTCGGAAATGTAAGGGCAGGAAGTGGAACCCTGAAGAACTCCTGGCGCAGCGTAGGGATGGGCAGAGGAACGGGAGACACTTGGAGCTGAACGCCTGGAATCCTTGGTAGGGCGAAATCGTGACCAAAGTTCAGCTCTGCACTCTTGTAGGAACCATCCTGCCTGTAAGACGTTGGTTGTGCAGTTGTAACTGCAATGAATGCAACTACTAGCAGGACAAAGC
>NC_091556.1:8965591-8992040 GCF_042767895.1 Penaeus vannamei | reverse complement strand
ACGGAAGACACATGGAGCTGAACGCCTGGAATCCTTGGTAGGGCGAAATCGTGACCAAAGTTCAAAGCTACACTCTTGTAGGAACCATCCTGCCTGTAAGACCTTGGTTGTGCCGTTGTAAATACAATGAATGCAACTGCTAATAGGATAAAGCACTTCATTGTGGCAAGGATGTGTTGTCTGACCAGAAGTCACACTATTTATGGTAGAGTCTTTGTCCACTCGGGAGTCCCAATCCCTTAATTGTTAGTAGTTTTCACATTCCAGGTATTTCAAGTGAAGGAATGAGGATAAACGACTTTCATCAGTTTCTCCTCTACTTCTCTAAGCAAATTACGTAGTTAAGTATATAAGATTTTACATACATATTTCTACACAAAATCTGGGTCTGAAAGACTAATCAGTAACTTATTTTCATATACATGTGCTGTAAACAAGAGGATGTATATTCCTTATCAGAATCAGAAAAAAACATAGTTGATAACTTTACATATGCAATTTATACAATTATATGAAAAGCTCTTAATATAATTATTTGAAGAGCACTTAATATAGTCCTATGAAAAGCGTTATATAATTCTGAAAAAAACTTTGCATAGCTCTTTGAAAAAAATATATCATTCCATGAATATATATAATTCCATGAAAAATATATATATAATTCCATGAAAAATATATATATAATTCCATGAAAAATATATATATAATTCCATGAAAAATATATATATAATTCCATGAAAAATATATATATAATTCCATGAAAAATATATATATAATTCCATGAAATATATATATATAATTCCATGAAAAATATATATATAATTCCATGAAAAATATATATATAATTCCATGAAAAATATATATATAATTCCATGAAAAATATATATATAATTCCATGAAAAATATATATATAATTCCATGAAAAAATATATATAATTCAATGAAAAACACGTATATATGAAAATGTATAAATAGGGGATAAATGTGTGCACCGAGAAAGAAATAAAAATAGAATTCTAAAGATGACATTTTAATCCGTTTAAATTGTACTTGAACGTTTTGTTCTGTCTGTACCTTTATACGTTTGTTCTTCAGTATCCAAGTACACGTGAGGAGGAATAGGATTACCGGGTGTTTTTTATACCTACGAAACTCCATTAGTTTAATTGTAAACAGGGAAAGAAATCACACGAATGAATAAGGCCTCAGTTTAAATGCAAACTGAAATCTAAATAAATCATTAATTTAATGCAGCGCTCTTGTAAGAACGATCGTTGTGTTGTTATAAACCACTACGTAGTATATATATATATATATATATATATATATATATATATATATATATATATATATATATATATACATGTGTAGGGAATAAATGTGTACAAAGAAAAATTCAAATCTAGTTCAAAAAGTCATTTTATTCCGTTCAACTTGTGGCAATAGTTATACATTTGGTCCTCAATATCCATGCACAATACTTTCTGGATATGTAAGGGCGGGAAGTGGAACCCTGAAGAACTCCTGGCGCAGCGTAGGGATGGGCAGAGGAACTGAAGACACTTGGAGCTGAACGCCTGGAATCCTTGGTAGGGCGAAATCGTGACCAAAGTTCAAAGCTACACTCTTGTAGGAACCATCCTGCCTGTAAGACGTTGGTTGTGCTGATGTGACTGCAATGAATGCAACAGCTAGGAGGATAAAGCACTTCATTGTGGCAATGATGTGTTGTCTGACCAGAAGTCACACTATTTACGGTAGAGTCTTTGTCCACTCGGGAGTCCCAATCCCTTAATTGTTAGTAGTTTTCACATTCCAGGTATTTCAAGTGAAGGAATGAGGATAAACGACTTTCATCAGTTTCTCCTCTACTTCTGTTAGCTAATTACGCAGTTAAGTATATAAGATTTTACATACATATTTCTATACAAAATCTGGAAGTCTGAAAGACTAATCAGTAACTTATTTTCATATACATGTGCTGCAAACAAGAGGATGTATATTCCTTATCAGAATCGAAAAACATAGTTGATAACTTTAAATATGTAATTTATATAATTATATGAAAAGCTCTTAATATAATTCTCTGAAGAGCACTTAATATAGTTCTATGAAAAGCGTTTTATATAATTCTGTGAAAAACACTTTGCATAGCTCTATGAAAAAACTATATCAAATATAATTCTATGGATTTTTAAAATATAATTCTATGGAAATATTATATAATTCTATGGATTTTTTAAATATAATTCTATGGATTTTTAAAATATAATTCTATGGAAATATTATATAATTCTATGGAAATATTATATAATTCTATGGAAATATTATATAATTCTATGGAAATATTATATAGTTCTATGGAAATATTATATAGTTCTATGGAAATATTATATAATTCTATGAAAAGCGCTTAACATAATTCCATGAAAAGCACATTACATAATTCTATGAAAAACACAATATGGTTCTCTATAACTATATAATTTTCTGTAACACTATATAATTCTATAAAAAAAATATATACATATTATTCTATGAAAAGAAAACTACACAATTCTATGAAAACTGTTTTATTTCATTCTATGAAAAGTGCTGTACACCGAAAAAGAAATATAAATCGAGGTTTAAAGGTTACATTTTATTCCAGTCAAACTGTAGCAATGTTTTGTTCTATCCATAACTTTATACTTTTGTTCTACAGAAGTGAAACCTAGACATTATCCTGTGTCTTGGAGTCTCGTCTTGATGCCTTTTGTAATAGGTCCTTGTGCCGGATCATGGGGTACAAATGGCGGGACCATGTGTCCAAGTAACAAGTGCACCGTGAGACTGGCACAAGACCTGTTATCTGCACATTCCGTGATCGCCAACTCAGGCTATACGGCCACCAGGCTCGCTTTCCTCAGGATGATCCTGCCCATCAGGTTGGAGGAGGCCTGCGGGACGACCCAGAAAGTCGTGAATTGGGCAGATCAACCAATCCTGTCATGAAGAACTCGAGATGGGCCGAGTCCCTCCCTGGCGGCTTGCCATGAGGGATCCGCGTAGATGGAAACAAAGGGTGGATGCGGCTATGCGCCCCCGTCGGCGTTAGCTCCTTGATGATGATAAAAAATTGCGTAAGGTGCTTTTCACAGAATTATGCTTCTCACAGATATATATAAAGTTACATAGAAATATATAGAGTTAAAGAGAATGACGGTATTTTTCATAAAATACTGTGAAGTGTTTTACACAGAATTATTTAAAGCGCCTTTCATGGAATCATGTAAAGCACTTTTCATAGAATTATATAAAGTGCTATCCGTAAAACCATATAAAGTGGATATATGAAGTTATCAACAATCACCCTTTATTTTTTACATTCTGATTAAGATTATATATTCACATGTATACAGTACGTGCCTATAAAAATAAATTATTGATTAGGCTTTGTTTCCCAAACTTTCTTTAGAAAATATATGTAAAATTTTATAATACTTAGAAAAGAGTGTTCCACAAAATTATATAAAGCGCTTTTCATAAACTTCTATGAAGTGCGTTTCATAGAATTATATAAAGAGTTAGAGCGAATTATATAAAGAAGTATATAGAATTATAAAGCTTTATAGAGAATTATAAGTGTTTTTTTCATAAATCTATGTAAAGTGTTTTTCAGATTTATATAAAGCACTTTTCATAAAATTATATAAATTACCAACAATAACCCCTTATTTTTTATACATTCTGATTAAGATTATATATCCATATGTATGTAGTACATGCATATGAAAATAAATTGGTTACTCTTTCAGTTTTCAGATTTTGTTAAGAAAATACATGTAAAAGCTTTTATACCTGTGTAATTAGCTAAGAGAAGTAGTAGAGGATAAGCTCATGAAAGTCGTTTATCCTCATTCCTTCACTTGAAATACCTGGAATGTTAAAACTACTTACAATTAAGGGATTGGGACTCCCGAGTGGACAAAGACTCTACCATAAATAGCGTGAGTTCTGGTCAGACAACACATAATTGCCACAATGAAGTGCTTTATCCTTCTAGCAGTTGCATTCATTGCATTTACAACGGCACAACCAACGTCTTACAGGCAGGATGGTTCCTACAAGAGTGCAGCGCTGAACTTTGGTCACGATTTCGCCTCCACCCAGCGTTGTCTCGAACAAAGACAACCTGATGGGCAGGATCATCCTGAGGAAAGCGAGCCTGGTGGCTGTATAACCTGAGTTGGCGATCGCGGATTGTGCAGATAACAGGTCTTGTGCACCTGTTGGTTGGACACATGGTCCCGCCAAGTGTACCCCATGATTCGGCACAAGGACCTATTACAAAAGGCATCAAGACGAGATTCCAAGGCACAGGATAATGTCCAGGTTTCACTACCGTATAGCAAAACTGCCCTTGAAAACCCGTAGCTTGGTCCTTCTGCACAGGTACCGGTGTCTTCAAACACTCTTGTCGAGAGAGTTCATGACCCCTGTTGCCAGGCTAATCCGTCTGCTGACTTCCTGGTTTGACAGCCCAGAGTTATGAACTACGTTACCAAGGTATATAAAGCCCTCTGTGATTTCAATGCCCTCGCCGCAAGCACGTACCGACTGAATAGGTTCTCCTAGCAAGTCCCCAAAATCCTGGGCCTTGGTCTGGTTGACCTCTAAACCCAAGGATTTAGCTTCATTCCTAAATGCATCCAGAGCCACCACTAAGGCTTCCAAAGCAACATCTTCAGCCAAGTTAAGGTCTGTAACCTTGATAATGAGTTGTTCCACAACGACTTTAAATACTAGCTCTTTATAACTTTATGAAATTCCAAGAAAATTTATATTTCCATGAATAGCTACTTACAATGGAAAAATATACATTCTAGGAAATATGCTAACTATATAGGAAAATGTATGGTCATATTTGAGTCCGGTCAGTATGTGGCAATGTTTTGTTCTCTCTATCAATTTAGATGTGATGGGAAATAGGATTACTGATCGTTTTTATACTATAAAAATACATTAGTTTAAATGTTAATAGGGAAAACAAATCAAAATAAAATAATAAAGCTCGCATTTTATTTTGTTTATATTGTAGCAATGTTTTTATACTGTGTGAGCATTAGCGCTTGTACTTTTGTCTTCAATATCCATGTACAGTATTTTTAGGATATGTAAGGGCAGGAAGTGGAACCCTGAAGAACTCCTGGCGCAGCGTAGGGATGGGCAGAGGAACGGAAGACACTTGGAGCTGAACGCCTGGAATCCTTGGTAGGGCGAAATCGTGACCAAAGTTCAAAGCTACACTCTTGTAGGAACCATCCTGCCTGTAAGACGTTGGTTGTGCCGTTGTAAATGCAATGAATGCAACAGCTAGGAGGATAAAGCACTTCATTGTGGCAATGATGTGTTGTCTGACCAGAAGTCACGCTATTTATGGTAGAGTCTTTGTCCACTCGGGAGTCCCAATCCCTTAATTGTTAGTAGTTTTCATTTCCAGATATTTCAAATGAAGGAATGTGGAGAAACGACTTCTACTTCTACTACTTCTCTTAGTTAATTATGTAATGTAATAAAAATAAAAAGGTGATCGTTGATAACTTTATATATGCAATTTATATAATTCTATGAGAAGCGCTTCAAAAAATTGTGGAAATTGACTATGAAAAGTACTACATAATTATGTAAACACTTTACATAAATCTCTATGAAAAACTATATGAAAATTTATTATATATATACATATATATAATTGAATTCAAATGTTTGAGACGCCACCGCTACTTCATTCTATTTCTATTTTCTATGTAGCGAATCGAATTATCGTATATCTGTCATAAAATCCTCAGATAGAAGTAATCAAACTATAGAGAAGAAAACAAGAGTGACTGTCTACACTGCCTATCAAGAGTTCATATCCATAAGTTAGCTTAGCTTAGATTTGCCATCTCTGTAAAAATTATGTGGTACAGTTATAAGCGCAATTAATACAACTACCAGCGGTAAAGATATCTTTGTTTGACCAAAAGACCAGAATCTTTGCTACTAAATTCTATTGATTGATGAAATAAAAACATTGCATTAATAGTCATGGTAATTACACTGATAACAGTAAATAACACAACCATAGTCATAATTACAGTCATTATATACTTTCTGTGATGTAAGTGGCTTCTCATATGTAGGGATCTATACTTAATGATAATCTTGTTTGACTATTTAACTACTACGCAACCGTTAATAGAATTGGTACGTTAGTGAAGTCATAATAATAAGGGAATCGAACCCTAGCCCCCGATTCGAAAGAATGTCATCTTGAACATTTACAATATCATTGTCTGAAGTTGGTACGCTGCACTTCTTGTTTTTGTTTTTGGTTTGTTAGTTTTGCGGTGCAATCATCATTAGAATATCTTAAGCCTGTCCCTCTTTTACGGGTGTTTATGTGAGAGAGAGAGAGAGAGAGAGAGAGAGAGAGAGAGAGAGAGAGAGAGAGAGAGAGAGAGAGAGAGAGAGAGAGAGAGAGAGAGCATCTATAATTATAGTCATCATAATCAAAACGGACATTGTTTCTTTTTAGAACTCCTGGATAAACCACTGGAATTCCATGTTGCTTGTAAGACGTTCGTTGTAAAATACCATATAATAGGTCTTTTTCCGGCGCCAAGAGGTGTAGTACTACAGTTTCCCATGACTCCGCCCCTATTTATGGGGGCGGAGTCATATATAAGCAACTGTACCTGGCTGATGAGCGCGCGGAGCACCTCTGCCCGTTCTAAAACTGGAAGAAAATGGGAAGTTCAAAGTTGATGCTGCACTGTATGGTACAATATTAGTAACTTGGATGTTAATGAGGATAATATCGCACTAAGTACTAGTTCAAAAGTATTTACGCGCGTGTATATGTGTGCATATATGTATATATATTATATATATATATATACAGAAATGTGTACATACATACCTATATATACAGTATACACACACACACATATATATATATTTAGACTGTATACACACATGCTTATATATATATATATATATATATATATATATATATATATATATATATATATATATATATATATTTATTTATTTATATTTATATACATATACATATACATATATATATATATATATATATATATATATATATATATATATATATATATATATATATATATTTATTTATTTATATTTATATACATATACATATACATATATATATATATATATATATATATATATATATATATATATATACATATATATGCAGAAATATGATATTGAAAATATACACTACTACCATACTGTTTTTCTTATATAATTTATGCTTTAATCTTGGGCAATATCCAGGCCTCCAAAAGTGTTACATTACGAATAATATACGGGGAAGTATCTCATGTTTTATTTACAGAATGTGTTCGAATGGTCAAAAGAATATTATGAAAATTTATATTAAATTTTACATTCATTTTACTTATTATGTATGTATCATAAAATATGCAGACGTAAACTTATATATCCTTTTGAATGTAGTTGATATCAATCAATAAATAGTGTCATTTTCAAAATATTTTAAAAAGTGTCACCTTCGAAGCCATTGTCAATGGACGAATGAAGAAGTATGATGGGAGGGCCCGCGCATTTTCAACGGATTTCGATAGTTTTCCGTCGTTTGATAACTAACAATTTGTATTTATTGTTATTTCCTAATGTTACATCAGTAAACCAATGATTTGTTAATTGATACAATTCAAAAACAAAATCAGATTCGTCAACTCTAGTACAATTCCTAGGAATGAGGGTGGAGCCGCACCTGTGGCAACAGCGTAGAAGCATCGGCAGAGTTGCTGTCGCGATCAGCCCGGAGAAGTGTCGCAAATGAAAAAAAACGACACTTACTAGTGCAGTTAGACAGTTTCTTGGCACCGGAAAAAAGCCAATATCTATATATACATACATACATATATATTTATATATATATATATATATATATATATATATATATATATATATATATATATATATATAATGTGAAAATACCATGAGTATAGGAAATGGTATGAATAGGGGATAAATGTGTACACCGAGACAGAAATCCGAATCTACTTCAAAAGATAATTTTATTCCATTCAAATTGCAGCAATGAATAATTATACATTAACTTTTCAGTATCCACGTACAATATTATCTGGATATATAAGGGCAGGAAGTGGAACCCTGAAGAACTCCTGGCGCAGCGTAGGGATGGGCAGAGGAACGGAAGACACTTGGAGCTGAACGCCTGGAATCCTTGGTAGGGCGAAATCGTGACCAAAGTTCAGCGCTGCACTCTTGTAGGAACCATCCTGCCTGTAAGACGTTGGTTGTGCAGTTGTAACTGCAATGAAGGCAACTGCTAGGAGGATAAAGCACTTCATTGTGGCAATGATGTGTTGTCTGACCAGAAGTCACGCTATTTATGGTAGTCTTTGTCCACTCGGCAATCCCAATCCCTTAATTGTTAGTAGTTTTCACATTCCAGGTATTTCAAGTGAAGGAATGAGGATAAACGACTTTCATCAGTTTCTCCTCTACTTCTCTCAGCTAATTACGCCGTTAAGTATATAAGATTTTACATACATATTTCTATACAAAATCTGGAAGTCTGAAAGACTAATCAGTAACTTATTTTCATATACATGTGCTGCAAACAAGAGGATGTATATTCCTTAACATAATCGAAAAACATAGTTGATAACTTTACATATGCAATTTATATAATTATATGAAAAGCTCTTAATAGAATTCTTTGAAGAGCACTTAATATAGTTCTATGAAAATCGTTTTATATAATTCTGTGAAAAACACCTTGCATAGCTCTTTGAAAAAACTATATCATTCCATGAAAAAATATATAATTCCATGAAAAAATATATAATTCCATGAGAAAATACATAATTCCATGAAAAATATATAATTCCATGAAAAAATATATAATTCCATAAAAATATATAATTCCATGAAAAAATATATAATTCCATGAAAAAATATATAATTCCATGAAAAAATATACAATTCCATGAAAAATATACAATTCCATGAAAAAATATATAATTCCATGAAAAAATATATAATTCCATGAAAAAATATATAATTCCATGAAAAAATATATAATTCCATGAAAAAAATATAATTCCATGAAAAAAATATAATTCCATGAAAAAAATATAATTCCATGAAAAAATGTAATTCCATGAAAAAAAATATAATTTCATGAAAAAATATATAATCCATGAAAAATATATAATTCCATGAAAAATATATAATTCCATGAAAAATATATAATTCCATGAAAAATATATAATTCCATGAAAAATATATAATTCCATGAAAAATATATAATTCCATGAAAAAATATATAATCCCATGAAAAAATATATAATTCCATGAAAAAATATATAATTCCATGAAAAAATATACAATTCCATGAAAAAATATACAATTCCATGAAAAAATTTATAATTCCATGAAAAAATATATAATTCCATGAAAAATATATAATTCCATGAAAAAAATATAATTCCATGAAAAAAATATAATTCCATGAAAAAAATATAATTCCATGAAAAAATATAATTCCATGAAAAAAATATAATTCCATGAAAAAATATAATTCCATGAAAAAAATATAATTCCATGAAAAAATGTAATTCCATGAAAAAAATATAATTTCATGAAAAAATGTAATTCCATGAAAAAAATATAATTTCATGAAAAAATATATATAATTCTATGAAAAGCACGTATATATGAAAATGTATCAATAGGGGATAAATCTGAGCACCGAGAAATAAATAAAAATCGAATTCTAAAGGTCACAGTTTATTCCGTTTAAATTGTACTTGAACGTTCTGTTCTATCTGTACCTTTATACGTTTGTTCTTCAGTATCCAAGTACACGTGAGGAGGAATAGGATTACCAGGTGTTTTTATACCTACGAAACTCCATTAATTTAAATGTAAACGGAAAGAAATCACATGAATGAATAAGGCCTCAGTTTAAATGCAAAGTGAAATCTACATAAACCAATAATTTAATGCAGCGCTCTTGTAAGAACGATCGTTGTGTAATTAAAAACCACTACGTTGTATGTATATATATATATATATATATATATATATATATATATATATATATATATATATATATATATATATATATATACATATATCATGTATAGGAAATAAATGTGTACAAAGAAAAAAGTTCAAAAAGTCATTTTATTCCGTTCAACTTGTGGCAATAGTTATACATTTGGTCCTCAATATCCATGTACAATACTTTCTGGATACGTAAGGGCAGGAAGTGGAACCCTGAAGAACTCCTGGCGCAGCGTAGGGATGGCCAGAGGAAAGGAAGACACTTGGAGCTGAACGCCTGGAATCCTTGGTAGGGCGAAATCTTGACCAAAGTTCAGCGCTGCACTCTTGTAGGAACCATCCTGCCTGTAAGACGTTGGTTGTGCAGTTGTAAATGCAATGAATGCAACAGCTAGGAGGATAAAGCACTTCATTGTGGCAATGATGCATTGTCTGACCAGAAGTCACGCTATTTATGGTAGAGTCTTTGTCCACTCGGGAGTCCCAATCCCTTAATTGTCAGTTGTTTGCATTTTCCAGGTATTTCAAGTGAAGGAATGAGAATAAACGTCTTTTAAGAGTTTATCCTCTACTACTTCTCTTAGCTAATTACGTAATTAAGTATTATAAGATTATACGTATATTTGGTAAACCAAATCTGGAAAACTGAAAGGTTAATAATTAATCTATTTTCATATTAACGTACTGTATACGTGTCTATATAATCTTTATCAGAATGTAAAAAGTAAAGGGTGATTATTGATAACTTTATATAATTCTATGAACAGCTTTTAAATATCATTTTATGACAATAATAGAATTCCATAAACTATATAAATCTCTATAACTTTTTTTATATATAATTTTCAAACTATAATTCGGTGTAATATACTTTACATCATTCTGTGAAAAACTATAGAATCCTATGAAAAAACGTCTGACTCTATGAAAAATACTTAATATAATGAACAGCACTTTACATAATTATATAAGAAAAAAGTATAAAATTCCAAGAAAATTTCCATTTCCATATAAAGCTATATATATATACATACATACATATATATATATATATATATATATATATATATATATATATATATGTGTGTGTGTGTGTGTGTGTGTGTGTGTGTGTGTGTGTGTGTGTATGTATGTATGTATATAAGAATAACTTAAGAATAACTATGTACATGGGAAAATGTATAAATAGGGAGACGTATCATTCAGAGAAAACCTTTATATATTTATATGAAAAACTTCATACAATTCCATGAAAAACATGTATGTTTTTTGTGAAAAACATATATTTCCAGGAAAAACTATATATACATAATTATATACATATATATATATATATATATATATATATACATATATATATACATATATATATATATACATATATATATACATATATATATATACATATATATATACATATATATATATATATATATATATATATATATATATATATATATATATACATATATATATATATATAGTACTGTTATATTTTTGTTCCCCAGTACCCATGTACATGTAAGGAGGAATAGGATTATTTATATAGACCTTGGTGTCGGCGCCGCAGAAGCCGCGGCCTCGTATGACTTCGCTTCCCTTCACCTATTTTTTATCTATATTCTTTCATGCATACGGTAAGATATTTGTTTAATCGTGTATTGTTATCGTTTAACACCAATATCACTCCTCAAGCTGTATGTGTAAAATTTATATCACAGACTATTATGTCTATTGAACAAATGCGATAAAATAGCATCTTGGGGCTTCAGCTATTTGGAAATGTATAGCTTAAAGCAGTAGCATTGAGTTTTAATTCTATATACTTTTTATGAAGGTTAAAACAATGATGCGAGAGTAAAATGTGATGATCCCCCCCCCCCCCAATTATTGAAATACTAACGTTTTCTGTGGAAATTTATTGCCACGTGATTACTAACAGAAAACGATATAGTAAATTCATGAGTAACAAATATATCTATACATCTTATTCAGAGAGAGAGAGAGAGAGAGAGAGAGAGAGAGAGAGAGAGAGAGAGAGAGAGAGAGAGAGAGAGAGAGAGAGAGAGAGAGAGAGAGAGGGAGAGGGAGAGGGAGAGAGAGAGAGGAAGAGAGAGAGAGGAGGAGGAGAGAGAGAGAGGAGGAGGAGAGAGAGAGAGGAGGAGGAGAGAGAGAGGGGGGAGAGAGAGAGAGAGAGAGGAGAGAGAGAGAGAGAGAGAAAATGAGAGAGAGATTGAAAGAGAGAGAGAGAGAGAGAGAGAGAGAGAGATTGAAAGAGAGATAGAGAGAGAGAGAGAGATTGAAAGACAGAGAGAGAGACTGAAAGACAGAGAGAGAGAGAGAGACAGAGATTGAAAGAGAGAGAGAGGGGGGGAGGGGGAAAAAGAGAGGGAGGGAGGGATAGAAAGAGAGAAAGAGGGGGAGAGGGAGAGAGAGATAACTAAGACAGAACTAATCATCAGGTTATCAACACTTTCAAACATCCATGGCTCCAGATGCAGGAGGTATAAATCAATCATGAAATTATTTATAAATATATTACAAATCCTAAATATTGTCTTAATTACATGACTGGCTGCCTGCCACACCTATTGTCCTGAATATCATGGATATCCCTTTTGGCTGTATCACAGAAGTGCACAACAAAATACTAGTCACACATAAAACCTAATTGGATGTCTCTGAAACAAATCAATGTGATGTTCCTACATGATAATGTACACTACACATGGTTATGAAATGTACTTCATGGGGTCATGAAAATCACACTGTGAAAGGAGGAAGAGGGTCGCAATAAGCTAAAGGTATCTTTAAGGTACACAGACAGAAATGCTGGTGTTCTGAGAAGTTAGAGGATATTGCTTTGTCAAGCTTCATTAGTTGTAGAAAGCAATCTTCATTTAAAACATAATCATGCCCAAGTGGAAATTTCATTTTCTTCATGATCACTAACTTAATTTTAATTCACAGCTTGTTTATAAGTCACTTTCTACCAAACGATTACTACTTCTGTAATCAATGTGGGTGTTATAGAGAGGAAAACACATACATGCCTGTGGTAATATAAAATGGGGCATTCTCATTGACTTCAGCTCTACAATCACAAAATTACTAACCTGTGGCTGAATTGTTATACAGACAAAGAAAGTGCATGTTCTTGCTTGGATAGTTCAAAATATATGCCAAAAATTTGCCGGGCTAAATTGTCTGATTCTAAATACAGAAAAAAAAAACAAGATTCCAGATACGACTTTTTGATATCAGCGACAAATATGTTACAAAAATATGTTTTAAGTTTCTGCTTAACATCACTGACATAAATGAATCAACAATAGGCTTCTCAGGAATGAATCAGCAACAATAAATTTCATCACAACAAATTAAGAATGATCAAGGAATATCTGTAGTGGTGTGGAACAATTACTGTGAGTATAGATATGGATATTTCTATTGATAAATGTGAATTCTTGAAGCATCCAATTGCAGCTTCAGCATATGTGACATGATGCTGTGATGAAACATCTACAAAAAATCAATATGAAAACTTTTGTACAGCACGCCTTTTACAGCCTGACTAATCAAAATGGCTACAGCAAAATAAATATCATACAGAGGATTCATTCTTTTAATTCTCACATACTGAGTGAGAGGAAAGGAAAAGGGAGAGAGGGAGAGGTAATGAGTGAGGTAAAGGAACGGGAAGGAAAGGGAGGAAGAATGCGGGAGAAAGAAGGAATAGGAGTGAGGGTGAGGTAATAAAAGGTAAACGCTGCGTGTAGCCAAATGACAGAGCCCGAGAAGGAGACCCAGGAAGTCACCCTAGAGCCCAAGAAGGAGACCCAGGAAGTCGCCCAGGAGCCCGAGAAGGAGATCCATGAAGTCGCCGAAGAGCCCGAGAAGGAGCCCAGGAAGTCGCCCAAGAGCGCATCCATACCGTTCCTACCAGGACGATATGGATAGTCTCCTCGGCCGACTTCAGGGTCGTCCAAGAGCCCGAAAAGGAGACCCAGGAAATCACCCTAGAGCCCAAGAAGGAGACCCAGGCACAGGAAGTCACCGAAGAGCCCGAGAAGGAGACCCAGGAAGTTGTCGAAGAGCCCGAGAAGGAGACCCAGGAAGTTGCCGAAGAGCTCGAGAAGGAGACCCAGGAAGTTGCCGAAAAGCCCGAGAAGGAGACCCAGAAAGTCGCCGAAGAGCCCGAGAAGGAGACCCAGGAAGTCGCCGAAGAGCCCGAGAAGTAGACCCAAGAAGTCGCCGAAGAGCCCGAGAAGGAGACCTAGGAAGTCGCCGAAGATCCCGAGAAGGAGACTCAGGAAGTCGCCGAAGAGCCCGAGAAGGAGACCCAGGAAGTCGCCGTAGAGCCCGAGAAGGAGACCCAGGAAGTCACCCTCGAGCCCGAGAAGGAGACCCAGGAAGTCGCCGAAGAGCCCGAGAAGGAGACCCAGGAAGTTACCCTCGAGCCCGAGAAGGAGACCCAGGAAGTCGCCCAAGAGCCCGAGGAGATCCAGGAAGTCGCCAGCAAGCTCGAGCAGGATACCCAGGAAATCGCCGAAGAGTCCGAGAATGAGACCCAGGAAGTCGCCCAAGAGCCCGAGAAGGAGACCCAGGAAGTCGCCCAAGAGCGCATCCATACCGTTCCTACCAGGACGTTATGGATGGTCTTCTCGGCCGACTTCAGGGTCGTCCAAGAGCCCGAAAAGGAGACCCAGGAAGTCACCCTAGAGCCCGAGAAGGAGACCCAGGAAGTCACCCTAGAGCCCGAGAAGGAGACCCAGGATGTCAACCTCGAGCCCGAGAAGACCTAGGAAGTCGCCGAAGAGCCCGAAAAGGAGACCCAGGAAGTCGCCGAAGAGCCCGAGAAGGAGACCCAGGAAGTCGCCGAAGAGCCCGAGAAATAGACCCAAGAAGTCGCCGAAGAGCCCGAGCAGGATACCCAGGAAGTCACCGAAGAGCCCGAGAAGGAGACCCAACAAGTCGCCGAGGAGCCCGAGAAGGAGACCAAGGAAGTCGCCGAAGAGCCCGAGAAGGAGACCCAACAAGTCGCCGAAGAGCCCGAGAAGGAGACCCAGGAAGTCACCCTAGAGCCCAAGAAGGAGACCCAGGGTCACCGAAGAGCCCGAGAAGGAGACCCAGGAAGTCGCCGAAGAGCCCGAGAAGGAGACCCAGGAAGTCGCCGAAGAGCCCGAGAAGGAGACCTAGGAAGTCGCCGAAGAGCCCGAGAAGGAGACTCAGGAAGTCACCCTCGAGCCCGAGAAGGAGACCTAGGAAGTCGCCCAAGAGCCCGAGGAGATCCAGGAAGTCGCCAGGGAGCTCGAGCAGGATACCGAGGAAGTCGCCGAAGAGCCCGAGAAGGAGACTCAGGAAGTCACCCTCGAGCCCGAGAAGGAGACCTAGGAAGTCGCCCAAGAGCCCGAGAAGGAGATCCAGGAAGTCGCCAGGGAGCTCGAGCAGGATACCGAGGAAGTCGCCGAAGAGCCCGAGAAGGAGACTCAGGAAGTCACCCTCGAGCCCGAGAAGGAGACCTAGGAAGTCGCCCAAGAGCCCGAGGAGATCCAGGAAGTCGCCAGGGAGCTCGAGCAGGATACCGAGGAAGTCGCCGAAGAGCCCGAGAATGAGACCCAGGAAGTCGCCCAAGAGCCCGAGAAGGAGACCCAGGAAGTCGCCCAAGAGCCCGAGAAGGAGACCCAGGAAGTCGCCCAAGAGCCCGAGAAGGAGATCCAGGAAGTCGCCAGCAAGCTCAAGCAGGATGCCCAGGAAGTCGCCGAAGAGCCCAAGAGCCCGAGAAGGAGACCCAGGAAGTCGCCCAAGAGCCCGAGAAGGAGATCCAGGAAGTCGCCAGCAAGCTCAAGCAGGATGCCCAGGAAGTCGCCGAAGAGCCCAAGAGCCCGAGAAGGAGACCCAGGAAGTCGCCCAAGAGCGCATCCATACCGTTCCTACCAGGACGTTATGGATGGTCTTCTCGGCCGACTTCAGGGTCGTCCAAGAGCCCGAAAAGGAGACCCAGGAAGTCACCCTAGAGCCCGAGAAGGAGACCCAGGAAGTCGTCGAAGAGCCCGAGAAGGAGACCCAGGAAGTCACCCTAGAGCCCGAGAAGGAGACCCAGGATGTCAACCTCGAGCCCGAGAAGACCTAGGAAGTCGCCGAAGAGCCCGAAAAGGAGACCCAGGAAGTCGCCGAAGAGCCCGAGAAGGAGACCCAGGAAGTCGCCGAAGAGCCCGAGAAATAGACCCAAGAAGTCGCCGAAGAGCCCGAGCAGGATACCCAGGAAGTCACCGAAGAGCCCGAGAAGGAGACCCAACAAGTCGCCGAGGAGCCCGAGAAGGAGACCAAGGAAGTCGCCGAAGAGCCCGAGAAGGAGACCCAACAAGTCGCCGAAGAGCCCGAGAAGGAGACCCAGGAAGTCACCCTAGAGCCCAAGAAGGAGACCCAGGGTCACCGAAGAGCCCGAGAAGGAGACCCAGGAAGTCGCCGAAGAGCCCGAGAAATAGACCCAAGGAAGTCGCCGAAGAGCCCGAGAAGGAGACCTAGGAAGTCGCCGAAGAGCCCGAGAAGGAGACCCAGGAAGTCGCCGAAGAGCCCGAGAAGGAGACCCAGGAACTCGCCGAAGAGCCCGAGAAGGAGACCCAGGAAGTCACCCTCGAGCCCGAGAAGGAGACCCAGGAAGTCGCCCAAGAGCCCGAGAAGGAGACCCAGGAAGTCGCCGAAGAGCCCGAGAAGGAGACCTAGGAAGTCGCCGAAGAGCCCGAGAAGGAGACCCAGGAAGTCGCCGAAGAGCCCGAGAAGGAGACCTAGGAAGTCGCCGAAGAGCCCGAGAAGGAGACTCAGGAAGTCACCCTCGAGCCCGAGAAGGAGACCTAGGAAGTCGCCCAAGAGCCCGAGAAGGAGATCCAGGAAGTCGCCAGGGAGCTCGAGCAGGATACCGAGGAAGTCGCCGAAGAGCCCGAGAATGAGACCCAGGAAGTCGCCCAAGAGCCCGAGAAGGAGACCCAGGAAGTCGCCCAAGAGCCCGAGAAGGAGACCCAGGAAGTCGCCCAAGAGCCCGAGAAGGAGATCCAGGAAGTCGCCAGCAAGCTCAAGCAGGATGCCCAGGAAGTCGCCGAAGAGCCCAAGAGCCCGAGAAGGAGACCCAGGAAGTCGCCCAAGAGCGCATCCATACCGTTCCTACCAGGACGTTATGGATGGTCTTCTCGGCCGACTTCAGGGTCGTCCAAGAGCCCGAAAAGGAGACCCAGGAAGTCACCCTAGAGCCCGAGAAGGAGACCCAGGAAGTCGTCGAAGAGCCCGAGAAGGAGACCCAGGAGTCGCCCTCGAGCCCGAGAATTCATATTAGTCGCTAGGGAACACGCGGGAAATGGACTACATTCTAAGGGAATTCCAATGGAAAGACAATAAGGGTAGATTGTGGGAGGCTTAAATGATGGACGAAGAGAAGTGGAAGGAGACCCAGGAAGTCGCCCAAGAGCCCGAGAAGGAGACCCAGGAAGTCGCCCAAGAGCCCGAGAAGGGGACCCAGGAAGTCGCCCAAGAGCCCGAGAAGGAGACCCAGGAAGTCGCCCTTGAGCCCGAGGAGACCCAGGAAGTCGCCCTCGAGCCCGAGAATTCATTGTAATCGCTAGGGACCCCGCGGGAAATGAGCGACTACATTCTAAGGAAATTCCAATGGAAAGACAATAAGGGCAGATGGTGGGGGGCTTAAATGATGGACGAAGAGAAGTGGAAGGCCGAAGAGAAGAAGTGGGAGGCCGAAGAGAAGAAGTGGAAGGCCAAAGAGAAGAGGAAGGCCGAAGAGGAGAAGAGAAAAAGGGCCGAAGAAAAGCCGAGAAAGGCCGAAAAAGAGAAGAGGAAGAGGGACAAAGAAGAGGCGAAGAAAGAGGGCCGAAAATATGCAACCACATTAATAAAAGGCGGATATCTAAGCCATTGACCAAAGTGATGTTAAAACCATCAAAAGATTGCCACGTTAGTTTAGCACCTTTGACTATAAGCCTCAGGGCATGGTAGGAGACTGCATTTACAAGGCACGACCGTGAGGCAATAGAAGAAGCTCGCGGAATTGAAGTGCAAAGACGCTGCCACTGTCAAAGCCAACAGAGCTGTCCAGGCGCCAGATCAACATGGACTTCGTCGTGAACCTCGTCAGACACTTGAACATGAATGGACCGCTTTCTTGCTTCGATTCGGAAACGTTATAAAAGGAAGTTCATGTTTAGCGCAGTTTCATTTCACAACATATCGCAAGCTGTGCTAAGAGGAAGGTCCGGCAGATTTGGCTAAAATAAAAGAACAAAAGGGATCTTCAGTCACGCCGTATAAACAATAGCTATCTTCAGGTGACGCAGCGAGTCGTCGAGAGGAGAGCCCTCATGGCGGTCGTCCACCACGTCCTCCTGCCACAGCGCAAGGAACGGTACGACTACACCCTCTGTTAATATACATCTTTCGTACACCACCTTGGTGTTCCTCGAGGGAGGCCAGGCAGTGGTGCACCTTGCCATAATGCAAAGCTTTAAATCCTATTGAAAACATGTGGGCACTAATGAAAAACAGATTACGTGAGCATGATATCTCATCAATCCCCAAGCTTGAGGCAGCCATCACAAGACACAGACCAAAAACAGCAACAGAACTCAAGATTATAGGTCAATTTGCAAATTAGAGAAGCATTACCGAAAAACGTCAAAAATCTTAGCGCGGTCCCTCTCGCGCCAAGATTTCTGACGTGCACTGTACGTATATATATATATATATATATATATATATATATATATATATATATATATATATATATATATATATATATATATGTATATATATATATTTATATATTTATATATATATATATATATATATATATATATATATATATGTGTGTGTGTGTGTGTGTGTGTGTGTGTGTGTGTGTGTGTGTGTTTGTGTGTGTACGTGTGTGTGTGTGTGTGTGTGTGATATAATGATAATAATGATAATAATAAAGAGTTTATTAAGTAAGGTTGTAGTTACAAGGGTAAAATTGTAGCTTTGTGTATGTGGCGTACTTTCACCCGAGAATGGTACGTAATGCTCTCTTCTGAAGTCTCCATTTGTGTGTGTGTGTGTGTGTGTGTGTGTGTGTGTATGTATATATACACATATGTATTTATGTGTGTGTGTGTGTGTGTGTGTATATACACATATGTATTTATGTGTGTGTGTGTATATATACACATATGTATTTATGTGTGTGTGTTTGTCTAAGTGTCTGTCTGAGAGCGCGCGCGCGCGTGTGTGTTTGTGTGTGCGTGTGTGTGTGTGTGTTTTATGCGTAGGGCGCTAAGTGTGTGAATATATATATATATATATATATATATATATATATATATATATATATATATATATATATATATATATATATATATATATAATTCATTATAATATTGCTAATCTGTTTGTTTTGGACATATTAATGGCATGATTTGTAGAGGACTAAGTGTTCATATTTCTTGATTGTACAAAACTAGAGCTTTCGCATCTGTTTTTATCATACCGTTACTAGAAATGGCGATGTTTCATTATATCCTAATTGTATCATATATTCCTCTGTTTACTGCACATCTTTAATGTATGTTCTATTACTATTAAAGACTTGATGAATTTTATGGTTTCTACTACGTTTTCTGTCACCACTGTGTTATATGTTTGGTTATCTTAAATCTGTGCTCTCCCATGAAACAGCTTGTAAACTGCTGTATTGAAGAGGCCATCATTTTTTTCTATATTATGATGTTCTGCTTAATATTCTGAAAACATTGACCGGTTTCTGGCAGATTGCGTTGAAAATTGCCGCGCAATCAATAACAGGTTTCCGGACAATCAGACTGTTCACTAAAGGTTTTTCTTTTATTTTCAGTATTAGTTATATATACCTTTTCCCTTAAAATTGTATAGTCGTTTTGAATAATGTAAAATCATCTGGTAAATTGGCACAATCCTGGAGAAGCTTGTATATGTATCAGGGTGAAGACACTCCATGGGTTATTCCTATCAGCTAATGTTATGATAGATATCAGTACTATTCTTCAGATCGTATTTTTATTGCCCATCATTTTAGATGAAAGGAAAGAATTTGGGTGCTTAAACATATCTCCTAGCAATACAATGGTGCCTGTTGAGTGTCGTCACCCTGAAATAAACAAACAAGAGCGGCGTCTTGCTTTGCACGCTACACGATTTAATTTTTTTAAAAGACACCTTGGCAATTACAATTAGAGCAAGGATGCTACTATAAAATAAGACTTTGGTAGTGGCGACACATTTATTAAACATATTTCTGTAGTGTTTTAGTGACTTCAGGTCGAGAGCTGGTCAAAAAATCGAATTTTAAACTAAGGTAGGTCCAATGCAACCACTTACTCTCATAAGATAAAAGCTTATAAAAGTAAAATCTAGATCTCTCATGATTCTCCTTGCCTTTACATTGATGAGCATTATTTACTTACGGAAATTCAGTTGAAGTGTAATTGGTTTATGGATAACTGTGGAGTTGCTTCAGAGTAGAGTAAGAACAAAGGTACTGGCCATACAGAACACAAAATAATGCTATTAGGTAATTCAAAGGTGTGTGTTTCTGATATTGATGAAATTGACATCAGAGGACTACATAGACATTGACTCTTATCCCCAAAATGTACAGTACATTGTGAAGCATTGTTATATGTGGGCCTAAATGCATAGGGACCATGATGGTATCATTGGGTAATTTTTTGGAGTACCTTTGCATAACTGATTGTGACAATTTTATTAGCAATAGAGTTCTTTAACTCTCTACTATCCAAATATGTCAAAATTATGTTGCGGAAAGCCCTTCAATACCCACAATTTTGCCCCCAATGGCAGGAAAATTCCAGGGTGGATTATGAATGACATAATTAAGAGATAGGCTATATATAGTCAAATGCAAGGGGCTGTGCCCCCAGCAACCCACCCATGGGGGGCTACTGCCCACCAACCCCTGCCCTGGACAGCAAAGAATCCACCATATATGTACAGAAGGAAAAAGCATAAGACAGACTAGGCATCAGGCGCTCACGCACATTTGGTCATACCCTTTACCCTGCCATGAAAATGTGGAGAGTTCTTTGTCTTCCATTCAGGGGGGGCAGTAGCCACACAGGAGGGGTGTCATAGGGAGCAGAGCCCCCTACATTAGACACTATAGTGACTGTTTTTGTGTATGTTATCCGTATTTTACCCTGCATTTTCCCTTTTATGCCCTCTCCTGCTATCAGGGCAAAGATTGTCCCTAATGGGGGGGGGGGGGGTTCCATGATACTCAACCAACAAGTAAAGTATAGATCAAATGTTTTGATATTTCATACTTTGCGTGTATTGTTATGTTGTACTTACAGCATCCATAAACCTAAAAAGAGGTAGGAACGATGTTCATATAGTAGATTTATGAAGATATAATGTATATAAAGGGTATAGGGGAATTGAGGGGTTTGTGGGATGGTGTATGTCTATACATAATTACAACTGTTATTTTTTTACTTGTTAAAATCATTTAACCTTACCTCATTACTATATCTCTTCTTCCTCCTCTTCCTCTCTCTCTCCCTCTCTGTTGTACTCTCTTACTTACCTATCCTTAATCTTTCTAAATAGAATCTAATTCTTGTTTTGTTATTAATGAATATGTTCTTTTTCAGATGAGGTTGTAAATGACAATTACAAGCAAGAATCATGGCTGAAGTTATTGACCTCTCTGATGATGATGTAAGTAAGATGAGTGTATGATAGCATACCAGTCATGCTATGATATATTCTTACATTTTACACTTTACACTGTGTTCAAAGGATAAGGTGAAGAAATCACTAACCCAGACTAGTTTTAGCAAATGTTTCTACAGAATGCTTCTTTTAGTTCATGATTGATCATGAAATAGCTTAGTATTTATATTTATATTTGTATTTACATTTATATACACATACATAAGTACATTTGTATGTGTTTGTATAAATTTGTAGATGCATAAGTAGTGTTATTCTTCTTATTTTCCAGATTTTGGTGGATGAGGTCGCTGTGAGTAAAGTTGTTCCTCCTACACTAAAAAGACCCTTTAGATGCCTGAACTCTGATTGTCGTTCTGAGAAAGATTTATTTCGGGCAGACAAATACATTCGCAGATTTTATGGGGTCTTGTCATATCCAAAGTAAGTATTCTAGCCCTTTCATTCCAGTATTGAATGATCATATTTTTTATGTTTATTTGTTTACTTTTGCTTACATTAGGGCTCGCAATGTCTACCAGAATATGCAGTGCAATCAATTTTGCTCATTCGGTAGACAAAATGTGGCAGCATTTTATGAGATAGGTTGTCAGAAATTATACCTTGAGTACCTAAAGGGGTACCTGGGTTAAAGAAATTTGGAGAGCCCTTGATATGAGACGAAATTGCTTATTCTAATGCTCTTGCATTTCTGTATGATTCATAAGTTTTGTGTTATGATTACATGTAGTCAATTTTCATTAAGCTTATGAAAAGATATGTTCGTCTTTTGAAATAGAAAGAAGCGAGTATGCCCAAACTGCAGTATAGAAGCCAGAAACCAGCAAGACTCCCTGATTGACACTTTAAGATCAGGACGGCTTTTGTTAGCTGAAAAACTTCCTCCTCCAAGGGAGACAGTGGTGCTCACAGACTCGGACTCTGATCCATCTGACAGTAAGTATAAGACTGGTTTTCATATTAGGAATATGTGTGTGTGTGGATGTGCACATGTGCTGTTGTTTGGTTAGTGGTATAGATTTTTATGATCATTGTGAAGATGATGGTGAAGATTATATCATCATTTGTTATTGATATTATTGTTATTGTTTTCTTTGTGATGTTTATCTTTATATTATTAATATTGTTAATTAATGTTGTCATTTAAGTATAATTTTTATCATTGTTTTTATCATTAGTGATATAGCTAGTTTTTATTGTTGTCATTATTATAATCTCAACCTTAGAATTATTTTGTATGTATATTTACTATCAATTTTGATAATGTGATCATTGATAGTAGTATCAGTAGCACTAGAACTGTTAGCATGACTCACTCTACTAATACATCATAAGAATTTGCACTTGTTTTACATTGGAAAAATTACCTCTATTTTGCAGATGAAAAACTTAGCGATGATTCAGATTATGAGTTTGTCAGTGAAGATGGTAAGAACCTTGAAGACACAATCGCTGATATTACCAAAGAACTTAGCCTGGACATGCAGATAACAGATGGCATGAAACACCTCGAAGAGCGATTCGTGGCATTAGAAGGTAAGCAATATCTTTAGGAACTTTATTAGAAACAGAGGCTTCATATATAGTTTGGACTCATTATCATTTCCTGTATTCATATCTTTTTCCCTCTCATTGTTCCTTTGACAGTTGTAGTGTAAATGTTATTTTTTCTTTCTTTCTTTCTTACAGAGGGTTTTGAAAAACAGAAGGAAGAATATGAAAATATTGAGTCTCAGCTTGATAATTTGCGCAAAGACTTCTATAATAGTTTCCGACCAGAGATCATGGTATGTTATTCATTATACTCGTACTGTTATATTTGTGTATATAAAGTTTTAATTAAATATTATTGTATGGATATTAAATACTTAATGTTCAGGAAATAATGGAATAAGATTATTTAGTTCGTTTGTGCATATTTAGATGTATTGTAAATTACAGAAGCTATAGTTATTTTAGTTTGCCTTTTTATGTGGAGGCACTTAGATGTATGAGTCAGATGTATCACCAAAGAAAGAAATATCTATATTTTTGAAAATTGAAAATGTGCTTTTGTAAATGTGATATGACATTCCACTTGTTTGAATCAACAGGCTTGGAAATGCTCCAGATTGATCAAGGCTAAGTTCTGTATTTTACATGATTCAGTCTAAGATCTGTTTACATTATATTTCAAATGTTTTTTGGCACACTACTTTATTCTGATATGGATGCTTGTAGTTTCAAGGGTAACGTAATCCATCCATTTAACTACATTATAGTTATAATGGGAGGAATCTGAATCAAAGGAGGAAATGGTATAGGTAAATTATGCATGCCCTCTTTATAAAGGCAGTAATGAATTCATATTCCAAAACTATTCCATTTAGGTTTTATGTAGAAGAGTGAAAGCTATTAGTAAGTCAATAGAAGTATTCCATGTAAAAAGATTATAAGAATTTTTCTTAATTGTCTTCCTTCTTTTATTAGAATTTCATTATGATGATATCTTTAAGTGTTCAAGATGGGTATTGTACAGAGAAAAAATATAGAGCATATCAAGTAAACATGTTATAGCTAGATATAGCTTACTGCAGTTATTCCAACCCTTAATTTTTTTAAATATTAGTTAAAAAAATTTCTCAAAGCCCTAATTATGATTAATCTTTATCACTGCCAAGTTTAATCTTATTCATATTTGCAGCATCACAAGATTTCCCAATAAAGATCTGAATAAAAAAAATCAAGTATATACCTGTGTACAATCATTGTGGAAATATAAAACCAGTGAAGCCAAAATATAAACTTTGTTTTATTTTTAACGTATTTCAGGATTTCATTTGTGCAGAAGCAACATATGAATGGCTATGCTTGGTCTTTCCATCATGTGACACATAGCCATGAAGGCGAAGATTTATCCAAAATCTTGTGCCTCAGAACAGAATAATAGCTGAAATTATATCTTTTTATGGTCCTTTAGAAGGTGCTGTGATATATTTTAGCATATCTTCATGCAGTTTGATTAAAAAATGAAATAAAATCTTTTTATACTCTACAGTGGCAGAAGGCTCTTGATATTGGTCCTTCTGGTACAGTGGTCCACCAAGAACTGGTAAGCTGTTGACATTGTAGTATATCCTTGTATTTATTTAACATATATTGATTGAATTTACTTTATTGGAGTTGTGATTTCACCTCATATTCCCTTTTTGTGTGGTGTATTTAAGGATATTAAAAACTCATTAAGGGATTAGATTCGTTATATCTCATAGTAATGTATATTAGCTGAAAATTCTTTTGTGGATGTTGATGCATAGAAAATAGATATGTATTTAATGGTGACTGAAACTATACTGTTATGATAAAAACATAAAGAAAATATTTTAAAAACTCATTCTTATCTATTTGTAATTTGAATGATAATGATAATGAATCTGCAATTGTAGAAAGCTAAAACTCTGTTCCCTTTGGCACATGAAGTTTGAGGTGATAGCAGAACCTGCTGTCCCTGTACCTGCTCATAATCTACCTCCTGTGGGCCCATTAGTGCGCACCGAGTTGAAGCCAAATGAGCTCGTTTATTCCATGAGGCACTCACTCTTTGCTCGCTGGGCTCAAGCACAAATCATTGAAGTGGTCAAACGTGAGCCAAAGGTTAGTGATTACATCTTTTGTTTATTTCTTATTACATATACGTATAAATAAATGCATACATTGTATGTGTGTTTTTTATGTCGTGAGTGCATTTTTATTGCAAAAAAAGATCTTTCTTTCCTTCATTCTTTCTTTTTCTTTAAAAAATGATTGTATTTCATTATTAATCCTTCATTACATTCATTCATTACAGAATACTAGTTACAAAATTCGCTACAATCGAAATGCCAAAAGTTCAGGCCAGACTGCTATCATGACAGGACGTCAGCTGGCATACTATGCCTCTTGTCCAACTCGTATTCCTGTCGGCACACGTGTTATAGCAAAGTATAGAGATGATGATCCAAAGAATACCACCATCTCGGGTGCTTTCTATGTTGGAATTGTAGCAGAGATCCCAACAGCAGCAAACAAATACAGGTAAGGAAAGATGTTTATGAATGAAGTGATTGTCCTTTGGAAAAAATATCAGAGGCTTACTAGTATATTACTTACCTTGATGAACAGGCTTGATTAGGGATGTCATATTTGTACATCTGTATTAATGATATGTAATTTAGTTTTATCATAGCATTTTCTTACCCATTGATGGACCTGTGCCACTTGTTTTGTATGTTTTTTTCTTTAATGTATTACTATACAGGTAGTATTATTTTCTCATTGTTTTTTATTTTGTCAGTTGTTTATTTTAGTACCTAATGGAGTTTTGATAAATAGACAACAACTTTTGTTTGATAAATCTGTTTTTGTGAATCCTTTCTGTGACCAATCACTCATTGACAAGTATTTCAAACATAACCTCAAAATCATCCTAATTATCCCCAACCAATATTTTGCTTTATTTCACATAAAATGTTGGGAATATAAGCATCTAATCATCTGGAACATTTTGAGTCTTCACTCCTAACAATTTTGATTTTAG
>NC_091556.1:8955591-8958091 GCF_042767895.1 Penaeus vannamei | reverse complement strand
CAACTCTAGTAAAGTGATAATGCTTATCTATATTCTCCAAAACAGACATATTGTGAAGCAGCGTCGAAGAACAATGGGACGGAATGAAGTTTATTATGTAGCTCCTTGCGGTAGACGACTGCGCAGTGTAGAAGAAGTCTTCCGCTATCTCCTTGATACTGAATCCAACCTTGAGATTGACTGTTTCTCCTTTGAATTGGCAGTGGATACCTCTCATGAATGGGAACCATTCAAAAAGATTGTCAACATTGATGTAAGTATTCTTTGAGGTTAGAATGTATGGCAACAATATTCATGAGTATTTCAATGATTTTTTAAGTTTCTTCTTCTTCTTTCTTTTTTCTTGCCCATTTGTGATACTTTTGTTTTTTAAGGTATATTTTGAGTTGTTGTTATTGTTATTGTTATTATTACTCTTATTATTGTTATTATTATTATTATTATTATTTTTATTATTATTATTTTGTACTGGTGATATTTTGTTGCTATGATTTATTATGCTTTGGAGATGATTTTATGGATGTTATTATTATTTGTTGTAAGACATATTTTCATTATAATTCTTTGCAGAAGATTATTATTTGCATTATTATTGTTTTATTAGTATCATGATTATTATAGTTTTTTTTTTCTTCTCTTTTCTTTTCTTTATTAATGCTTATTATCTATTGAAGAATTTGTTAATATCAATCTTTCTTCTTCTTCTTCTTCCACTTCTTCATCTTCTACTGTTAAAACCTGTCAGTGCCCTCTGCCATGAGATGACAGAATATTGGCTGAGAAAGGTCCCTGGCCTTCAGAATTCTTTTGAAATGCTGGACTGGCAACTCCCTCCAGATCTACTGTGAATTCTGAAATCCCATTTCTTTTTCTTCTTCTTCTTCTTCTTCTTCTTCTTCTGCTTCTTCTTCTTCTTGTGAGGAACTTAAATTGGAAGAGTTAATGTTATTCAAGATTACTTACCAAAAATGTTTCCGTTATTGTTATTGTTAATTTCTCTACAGTCAGTTAATTTTACTGCATCTTCATATTCTTCTATCCCTCAGGACTATGATTTTTTCTTCTTCATCTTCTTTTCTCCCTTTTGGGGGAATTTCCATTAAACATAAAAGGCTTTGATCATTTCTTTTCACTTTTTTAGGTTTTATGGGCATTTTAAACTCTGTTTAATATTTGGCAGTTTATTTTTGTTATCACTTCTAGTATGGATGATGATATTTGTCACTGTCATGATTTTTATTATGATAACAAGATGACTTCTAATGGTTCATCTATATCTACTTCTCAGGATGTGTCCCTTGGAGAAGAAAATGTACAGATCTCGTGCGTCAATTCCTTGGACGAAACCGCCCCTCAGACTCTAGTATACAGCAATGTTCGCCTTCCAACAGAACATGTTCCACTCAACCTAGATCCAGAATTCTTAGTCTGTTGCGACTGTATAGATGATTGCCAGGTAAGAATTTGAGATTATTGGTTTCAACACCCATGATTTTTTTTGTGTTCCTGCTTCTCTTTTATGTTTTTCTTTATGCCAGTGTATTTTATTATTTTTGTTACTGACCTAGTGGCTCCCGTCCTGGCTAAAATGTCGAAAGGCCTTCAGAGGTTACACTTGAATGTGATATGCCATGCCAAATGTAGGCAATTGGCACAAGTAGCACTGTGACATATCTGCATTAATTAAAGTTCTGGCTTATGGCTGTGTGAAATACTGAAGCCTGAGTGCTTTTCCAAAATCCCTACAAAAGTATCCAATAGTATTCTTAAGTCTATATTCTAAAGCATGCTAAGCAATATAATTGGATTGAGGTAATAGAAGCATGATGTAATTATTACCAGTGAGATGGCTGTTTTCAGGATAGCACAACGTACATGAAGTAAAGTATTACTGCTGATGATAGGGAAAAAAATCATCATTGGTTATGTGTGGTAAAATTTTCACTTTAAAGTCATGGAACAAACACTACTATTTAGTATGTACGATTTTAGAGAGTGGGAGAACATTGATGAAATCCGGGTGGATTTTTTACATTTACATTATTGAGGGTTATTTTTTGCATTATTTTGTTTGTCATTTTATTATAAACAATGAATAAGATAAATCACTTTCTTTCAGGACAAATCAAAATGCCCTTGTTGGCAGTTGACAATCCAAGGAACCCGCATTTTGGATCGCTCCGAGAACCCCAATACAGGTTATCATTACCGCAGATTGTCTGAACAAGTACAAAGCGGTATTTATGAGTGCAATTCTAGGTATGTTTTTTATGTGTATTTTGTACTATCTCTTGCAATTTTAGGAATGATATAAGTATTCTGTAAATAGGTAATTCACAGTCAGACTTCTCAGTTTTGCTAAAGCATATTCTGCAACTGTATTGTTTGTTAATACTGTTTTCCTATCTTCAGTCATTTTCAATATAAAGTAACCTTACAGATGTAAGTGCAGCAACATGTGCTTAAATCGTGTTGTGCAACACCCGCTGAGACTAAAGTT
>NC_091556.1:8948120-8955091 GCF_042767895.1 Penaeus vannamei | reverse complement strand
TATATTATGATGTTCTGCTTAATATTCTGAAAACATTGACCGGTTTCTGGCAGATTGCGTTGAAAATTGCCGCGCAATCAATAACAGGTTTCCGGACAATCAGACTGTTCACTAAAGGTTTTTCTTTTATTTTCAGTATTAGTTATATATACCTTTTCCCTTAAAATTGTATAAGTCGTTTTGAATAATGTAAAATCATCCTGGTAAATTGGCACAATCCTGGAGAAGCTTGTATATGTATCAGGGTGAAGACACTCCATGGAGTTATTCCCTATCAGCTAATGTTATGATAGATATCAAAGTACTATTCTTCCAGGATCGTATTTTTATTGCCCATCATTTTAGATGAAAGGAAAGAATTTTGGGTGCTTAAACATATCTCCCTAGCAATACAATGGTGCCTGTTGAGTGTCGTCACCCTTGAAATAAACAAACAAGAGCGGCGTCTTACTTTGCACGCTACACGATTTATTTTTTTTAAAAGACACCTTGGCAATTACAATTTAGAGCAAGGATGCTACTATAAAATAAGACTTTGGTAGTGGCGACACATTTGATTAAACATATTTCTGTAGTGTTTTAGTGACTTCAGGTCAGAGAGCTGGTCAAAAAAATCGAATTTTAAATTAAGGTGAGGTCCAATGCAACCACTTACTCTCATAAGATAGAAAGCTTATAAAAGTAAAATCTAGATCTCTCATGATTCTCCTTGCCTTTACATTGATGAGCATTATTTACTTACGGAAATTCAGTTGAAGTGTAATTGGTTTATGGATAACTGTGGAGTTGCTTCAGAGTAGAGTAAGAACAAAGGTACTGGCCATACAGAACACAAAATAATGCTATTAGGTAATTCAAAGGTGTGTGTTTCTGATATTGATGAAATTGACATCAGAGGACTACATAGACATTGACTCTTATCCCCTAAATGTACAGTACATTGTGAAGCATTGTTATATGTGGGCCTAAATGCATAGGGACCGTGATGGTATCATTGGGTAATTTTTTGGAGTACCTTTGCATAACTGATTGTGACGATTTTATTAGCAATGGAGTTCTCCAACTCTCTACTATCCAAATATGTCAAAATTATGCTGCAGAAAGCCCTTCAATACCCACAATACCCAAATTTCCAGGGTGGATTATGAATGACATAATTAAGAAATAGGCTATATATAGTCAAATGTAAGGGGCTGTGCCCCCAGCAACCCACCCATGGGGGGGCTACTGCCCACCAACCCCTGCCCTGGACAGCAAAGAATCCACCATATATGTACAGAAGGAAAAAGCATAAGACAGACTAGGCATCAGGCGCTCACGCACATTTGGTCGTACCCTTTACCCTGCCATGAAAATGTGGAGAGTTCTTTGTCTTCCATTCAGGGGGGGCAGTAGCCACACAGGAGGGGTGTCATAGGGAGCAGAGCCCCCTACATTAAACACTATAGTGACTGTTTTTGTGTATGTTATCCGTATTCTACCCTGCAATTTCCCTTTCATGCCCTTTCCTGCTATCCAGGGCAAAGATTGTCCCTAATTGGGGGGGGGGGGGGGGGGGGTTCCATGATACTTAACCAACAACTAGAGAGTATAGATCAAATGTTTTTGATATTTCATACTTAGGCGTGTATTGTTATATTGTACTTACAGCATCCATAAACCTAAAAAGAGGTAGGAACGATGTTCATATAGTAGATTTATGAAGAGTCATAATGTATATAAAGGGTATAGGGAATTGAGGGGTTTGTGGGATGGTGTATGTCTATACATAATTACAACTGTTATTTTTTTACTTGTTAAAATCATTTAACCTTACCTCCTTACTATATCTCTTCTTCCTCCTCTTCCCTCTCTCTCTCCTCTCTCTGTTGTACTCTCTTACTTACCTATCCTTAATCTTTCTAAATAGAATCTAATTCTTGTTTTGTTATTAATGAATATGTTCTTTTTCAGATGAGGTTGTAAATGACAATTACAAGCAAGAATCATGGCTAGAGAGTTATTGACCTCTCTGATGATGATGTAAGTAAGATGAGTGTATGATAGCATACCAGCTCATGCTATGATATATTCTTACATTTTACACTCTTTACACTATGTTCAAAGGATAAGGTGAAGAAATCACTAACCCAGACTAGTTTTAGCAAATGTTTCTACAGAATGCTTTCTTTTTAGTTCATGATTGATCATGAAATGGCTTAGTATTTATATTTATATTTGTATTTTACATTTATATACACATACATAAGTACATTTGTATGTGTTTGTATAAATTTGTAGATGCATAAGTAGTGTTATTCTTCTTATTTTCCAGATTTTGGTGGATGAGGTCGCTGTGAGTAAAGTTGTTCCTCCTACACTAAAAAGACCCTTTAGATGCCTGAACTCTGATTGTCGTTCTGAGAAAGATTTATTTCGGGCAGACAAATACATTCGCAGATTTTATGGGGTCTTGTCATATCCAAAGTAAGTATTCTAGCCCTTTCATTCCAGTATTGAATGATCATATTTTTTATGTTTATTTATATACTTTTGCTTACATTAGGGCTCACAATGTCTACCTGAATATGCAGTGCAATCAATTTTGCTCATTCGGGAGACAAAATGTGGCAGCATTTTATGAGATAGGTTGTCAGAAATTATACCTTGAGTACCTAAAGGGGTACCTGGGTTATAGAAATTTGGAGAGCCCTTGATATGAGACAAGAAATTGCTTATTCTAATGCTCTTGCATTTCTGTATGATTCATAAGTTTTGTGTTATGATTACATGTGGTCAATTTTCATTAAGCTTATGAAAAGATATGTTCGTCTTTTGAAATAGAAAGAAGCGAGTATGCCCAAACTGCAGTATAGAAGCCAGAAACCAGCAAGACTCCCTGATTGACACTTTAAGATCAGGACGGCTTTTGTTAGCTGAAAAACTTCCTCCTCCAAGGGAGACTGTGGTGCTCACAGACTCGGACTCTGATCCATCTGACAGTAAGTATAAGACTGGTTTTCATATTAGGAATATGTGTGTGTGTGGATGTGCACATGTGCTGTTGTTTGGTTAGTGGTATAGATTTTTATGATCATTGTGAAGATGATGGTGAAGATTATATCATCATTTGTTATTGATATTATTGTTATTGTTTTCTTTGTGATGTTTATCTTTATATTAATATTGTTAATTAATGTTGTCATTTAAGTATAATTTTTATAATTGTTTTTATCATTAGTGATATAGCTAGTTTTTATTGTTGTCATTATTATAATCTCAACCTTAGAATTATTTTGTATGTATATTTACTATCAATTTTGATAATGTGATCATTGATAGTAGTATCAGTAGCACTAGAACTGTTAGCATGACTCACTCTACTAATACATCATAAGAATTTGCACTTGTTTTACATTGGAAAAATTACCTCTATTTTGCAGATGAAAAACTTAGCGATGATTCAGATTATGAGTTTGTCAGTGAAGATGGTAAGAACCTTGAAGACACAATCGCTGATATTACCAAAGAACTTAGCCTGGACATGCAGATAACAGATGGCATGAAACACCTCGAAGAGCGATTCGTGGCATTAGAAGGTAAGCAATATCTTTAGGAACTTTATTAGAAACAGAGGCTTCATATATAGTTTGGACTCATTATCATTTCCTGTATTCATATCTTTTTCCCTCTCATTGTTCCTTTGACAGTTGTAGTGTATATGTTATTTTTTCTTTCTTTCTTTCTTACAGAGGGTTTTGAAAAACAGAAGGAAGAATATGAAAATATTGAGTCTCAGCTTGATAATTTGCGCAAAGACTTCTATAATAGTTTCCGACCAGAGATCATGGTATGTTATTCATTATACTCTTACTGTTATATTTGTGTATATAAAGTTTTAATTAAATATTATTGTGTGGATATTAAATACTTAATGTTCAGGAAATAATGGAATAAGATTATTTAGTTCTTTTGTGCATATTTAGATGTATTGTAAATTACAGAAGCTATAATTATTTTAGTTTGCCTTTTTATGTGGAGGCACTTAGATGTATGAGTCAGTATCACCAAAGAAAAAAATATCTATATTTTTGAAAATTGAAATTATGCTTTTGTAAATGTGATATGACATTCCACTTGTTTGAATCAACAGGCTTGGAAATGCTCCAGATTGTTCAAGGCAAAGTTCTGTATTTTACATGATAACCCAGTCTAAGATCTGTTCACATTATATTTCAAATGTTTTTTGGCACTTACTACTTTATTCTGATATGGATGCTTGTAGCTTCAAGGGTAACGTAATCCATCCTTTTAACTACATTATAGTTATAATGGGAGAAATCTGAATCAAAGGAGGAAATGGTATTGGTAAATTATGCATGCCCTCTTTATAAAGGCAGTAATGAATTCATATTCCATTTAGGTTTTATGTAGAAGGGTGAAAGCTATTAGTAAGTCAATAGAAGTATTCCATGCAAAAAATTTATAAGAATTTTTCTTAATTGTCTTCCTTCTTTTATTAGAATTTCATTATGATATCATTAAGTGTTCAAGATGGGTATTGTACAGAGAAAAAATATAGAGCATAGCAAGTAAACATGTTATAGTTAGATATAGCTTACTGCAGTTATTCCAATCCTTAATTTTTGAAAATATTAGTTGAAGTTTTTTCTCAAAGCCCTAATTATGATTAATCTTTGTCACTGCCAAGTTTTTACTTATTCATATTTGCAGCATCAGAAGATTTCCCAATAAAGATCTGAATAAAAAAATCAAGTATATACCTGTGTACAATCATTGTGGAAATATAAAACCAGTGAAGCGAAAATATAAACTTGATGTTTTATTTTTAACGTATTTCAGGATTTCATTTGTGCAGAAGCAACATATGAATGGCTATGCTTGGTCTTTCCATCATGTGACACATAGCCATGAAGGCGAAGATTTATCCAAAATCTTGTGCCTCAGAACAGAATAATAGCTGACATTATATCTTTTTATGGTCCTGTAGAAGGTGCTGTGATATATTTTAGCATATCTTCATGCAGTTTGATTAAAAAATGAAATAAAATCTTTTTATACTCTACAGTGGCAGAAGGCTCTTGATATTGGTCCTTCTGGTACAGTGGTCCACCAAGAACTGGTAAGCTGTTGACATTGTAGTATGAATCCTTGTTTTTATTTAACATATATTGATTGAATTTACTTTATTGGAGTTGTGATTTCACCTCATATTCCCTTTTTGTGTGGTGTATTTAAGGATATTAAAAACTCATTAAGGGATTGGATTCGTTATATCTCATAGTAATGTATATTAGCTGAAATTCTTTTGTGGATGTTGATGTGTAGAAAATAGATATACATTTAATGGTGACTGAAACTATACTTTTATGATAAAAACATAAAGAAAATATTGGAAAAACTCATTCTTATCTATTTGTAATTTGAATGATAATGATAATGAATCTGCAATTGTAGAAAGCTAAAATTCTGTTCCCTTTGGCACATTAAGTTTGAGGTGATAGCAGAACCTGCTGTCCCTGTACCTGCTCATAATCTACCTCCTGTGGGCCCATTAGTGCGCACCGAGTTGAAGCCAAATGAGCTCGTTTATTCCATGAGGCACTCACTCTTTGCTCGCTGGGCTCAAGCACAAATCATTGAAGTGGTCAAACGTGAGCCAAAGGTTAGTGATTACATCTTTTGTTTATTTCTTATTACATATATGTATAAATAAATGCATACGTTTTATGTGTGTTTTTTATGTCGTGAGTGCATTTTTATAAGTATTTCATTGCAAAAAAAGATCTTTCTTTCCTTCATTCTTTCTTTTTCTTTAAAAAATGATTGTATTTCATTATTAATCCTTCATTAAATTCATTCATTACAGAATACTAGTTACAAAATTCGCTACAATCGAAATGCCAAAAGTTCAGGCCAGACTGCTATCATGACAGGACGTCAGCTGGCATACTATGCCTCTTGTCCAACTCGTATTCCTGTCGGCACACGTGTTATAGCAAAGTATAGAGATGATGATCCAAAGAATACCACCATCTCGGGTGCTTTCTATGTTGGAATTGTAGCAGAGATCCCAACAGCAGCAAACAAATACAGGTAAGGAAAGATGTTTATGAATGAAGTGATTGTCCTTTGGAAAAAATATCAGAGGCTTACTAGTATATTACTTAGCTTGATGAACAGGCTTGATTAGGGTTGTCATATTTGTACATCTGTATGAATGATATGTAATTTAGTGTTATTGTAGCATTTTCTTACCCATTGATGGACCTGTGCCACTTGTTTTGTATGTTTTTTTCTTTAATGTATTACTATACAGGTAGTATTATTTTCTCATTGTTTTTTATTTTGTCAGTTGTTTATTTTAGTACCTAATGGAGTTTTGATAAATAGACTACAACTTTTGTTTGATAAATCTGTTTTTGTGAATCCTTTCTGTGACCAATCACCCATTGACAAGTATTTCAAACATAACCTCAAAATCATCCTAATTATCCCCAACCAATATTTTGCTTTGTTTCACATAAAATGTTGGGGATATAAGCGTCTAATCATCTGGAACATTTTGAGTCTTTACTCCTAAAAATTTAGATTTTAGCTGTAAGTGTTTCCAGCCCCTTTAAGATATGTTTAGGTTCATATTAAGTATTTTTTGTACAGTAGTATGTTAATGATTAATTATATAAATGATGGGCATGTGTGGATATTTCCACAAAAGTGAAAAACTCTTGTCTCTTCACTATATAAATCTTTTACAAATAACTCACTGACAGCTAATTTTACTATACCCTGGTAAATGGTATAGAAGATACAGGACTTAAAATCATCTGATTTATCTTTTCCCGTATAGGCACTTTTTCCTGTACAGGCACTAATGTAACATTTACCATTTGTTCAAATTATTATATGTTTTCTTCTACTTTCACTTTTTTTTTCTTTTCTTAGTTCTCGAGGAACAGTCTTCCATATAA
>NC_091556.1:8928120-8940620 GCF_042767895.1 Penaeus vannamei | reverse complement strand
AATCCAACCTCGAGATTGACTGTTTCTCCTTTGAATTGGCAGTGGATACCTCTCATGAATGGGAGCCATTCAAAAAGATCGTCAACATTGATGTAAGTATTCTTTGAGGTTAGAATGTATGGCAACAATATTCATGAGTATTTCAATGATTTTTTAAGTTTCTTCTTCTTCTTCTTTCTTTTTTCTTGCCCATTTGTGATACATTTGTTTTTTAAGGTATATTTTGAGTTGTTGTTATTGTTATTGTTATTATTATTACTCTTATTATTGTTATTATTATTAATATTATTTTGTACTGGTGATATTTTGTTGCTATGATTTATTATGCTTTGGAGATGATTTTATGGATGTTATTATTATTTGTTGTAAGACATATTTTCATTATAATTCTTTGCAGAAGATTATTATTTGCATTATTATTGTTTCATTAGTGTCATGATTATTATAGTTTTTTTTCTTCTCTTTTCTTTTCTTTATTAATGCTTATTATCTATTGAAGAATTTGTTAATATCAATCTTTCTTCTTCTTCTTCTTCTACTTCTTCGTCTTCTACTGTTAAAACCTGTCAGTGCCCTCTGCCATGAGACGACAGAATATTGGCTTAGAAAGGTCCCTGGCCTTCGGAATTCTTTTGAAATGCTGGACTGGCAACTCCCTCCAGATCTACTGTGAATTCTGAAATCCCATTTCTTCTTCTTCTTCTTCTTCTTCTTCTTCTTCTTCTTCTTCTTGTGAGGAACTTAAATTGGATGAGATAATGTTATTCAAGATTACTTACCAAAAATGTTTCCGTTATTGTTATTGTTAATTTCTCTACAGTCAGTTAATTTTACTGCATCTTCATATTCTTCTATCCCTCAGGACTATGATTTTTTCTTCTTCATCTTCTTTTCTCCCTTTTGGGGGAATTTCCATTAAACATAAAAGGCTTTGATCATTTCTTTTCACTTTTTTTAGGTTTTATGGGCATTTTAAACTCTGTTTAATATTTGGCAGTTTATTTTTCTTATCACTTCTAGTATGGATGATGATATTTGTCACTGTCATGATTTTTATTATGATAACAAGATGACTTCTAATGGTTCATCTATATCTAATTCTCAGGATGTGTCCCTTGGAGAAGAAAATGTACAGATCTCGTGCGTCAATTCCTTGGACGAAACCGCCCCTCAGACTCTAGTATACAGCAATGTTCGCCTTCCAACAGAACATGTTCCACTCAACCTAGATCCAGAATTCTTAGTCTGTTGCGACTGTATAGATGATTGCCAGGTAAGAATTTGAGATTATTGGTTTCAACACCCATGATTTTTTTTTGTGTTCCTGCTTCTCTTTTATGTTTTTCTTTATGCCAGTGTATTTTATTATTTTTGTTACTGACCTAGTGGCTCCCGTCCTAGGCTAAAATGTCGGAAGGCCTTCAGAGGTTACACTTGAATGTGATATGCCATGCCAAATGTAGGCAATTGGCACAAGTGCTTTCTTGACATATCTGCATTAATTAAAGTTCTGGCTTATGGCTGTGTGAAATACTGAAGCCTGAGTACTTTTTTCCAAAATCCCTACAAAAGTATCCAATAGTATTCTTAAGTCTATATTCTAGAAGCATGCTAAGCAATATAATTGGATTGAGGTAATAGAAGCATGATGTAATTATTACCAGTGAGATGGCTGTTTTCAGGATAGCACAACGTACATGAAGTAAAGTATTACTGCTGATGATAGGGAAAAAAATCATCATTGGTTATGTGTGGTAAAATTTTCACTTTAAAGTCATGGAACAGCTTTCACTACTATTTAGTATGTACGATTTTTAGAGAGTGGGAGAACATTGATGAAATCCGAATTGGATTTTTTTTACATTTACATTATTGAGGGTTATTTTTTGCATTATTTTGTTTGTCATTTTATTATAAACAATGAATAAGATAAATCACTTTCTTTCAGGACAAATCAAAATGCCCTTGTTGGCAGTTGACAATCCAAGGAACCCGCATTTTGGATCGCTCCGAGAACCCCAATACAGGTTATCATTACCGCAGATTGTCTGAACAAGTACAAAGCGGTATTTATGAGTGCAATTCTAGGTATGTTTTTTATGTGTATTTTGTACTATCTCTTGCAATTTTAGGAATGATATATATGAATATATATGAATGATATATATGAATGATATTCTGTAAATAGGTAATTCACAGTCAGACTTCTCAGTTTTGCTAAAGCATATTCTGCAACTGTATTGTTTGTTAATACTGTTTTCCTATCTTCAGTCATTTTCAATATAAAGTAACCTTACAGATGTAAGTGCAGCAACATGTGCTTAAATCGTGTTGTGCAACACCCGCTGAGACTAAAGTTGCAGCTCTTCAAAACTGCACGTCGAGGCTGGGGCGTTCGAACTTTGCACGACATTCCTAGAGGAGGCTTCATCTGTGTTTATGTGGGCAAGATGCTGAATGAGACTATTGCTAATGAGGTTTGGATTTTCCTTATTTTATGGTTTCCAGTTAAGAACTATCAGAATTTAGAGAATAATGTATGAACATATTCATTGCAACAAACGTAAAAAATATGAATTAGAATGAACAGTATCAATTATATCATCATCAGAAATAAATGTATTGTATTTCTGATGAAGATATAATCAAAACCAGTAAAATGTATCTATTGCACTCTGTAGATATTCTTTCTCAATCATAACTTTCCTACAGAATTATGATTTTTGATATTCTAAGACATTAAAGACAGATGGAAAAAGTTCATGTTCATATGCATTTCAGCTTTTTGATTTTACCAGAAATTATTGTTTTATTGTCGTCATGAGAAGCTCCAATTCAAAACTTTTTTCTTACCTAATAGGAAGGCAAGATGATAGTGGGTGGAGATGACTACTATGCTGAGCTGGATTACATTGAAGTCATGGAAAATGCAAAAGAAGGATATGAGGAAGAAGTTGAGAATATTGAGGAAGAAAATAGCAAGCTCTCCGTAGAAGGAAGTGCAATTGGTATTAAACCTTTTAATGTCTATAGTTTTTTTTAGGGTTTCTCATCAGCTGAAGTAAAATAATGTCTTCATGTGAATACATTAATACCAACTAGATATTTGTGATTACTGAAATTTTGTGCTATGTACATCTGCTTTTTCTTGCGTATTGCTCAGTAAATTATGTGTTAAATTTTTCCTGTTTTACCACAACCTAACAATTTGCTTTATTGTCATTGTTATCATTGCCATTATAATGTTCTCTTTTTTTATAAACAGAGAAGCTTATCAATAAATATCCAGATAATGCAGCCTTGCCTACATCCTAGAAAGATATTAATTTTCTATGCGTGTGCATGTGAGAGAGAGAGAGTGTGTGTGTGTGTGTGTGTGTGTGTGTGTGTGTGTGTGTGTGTGTGTGTGTGTGTGTGTGTGTGTGTGTGTGTGTGTGTGTGTGTGTGTGAAAGAGAGAGAGAGAGAGTGTGTGTGTGTGTGTGTGTGTGTGTGTGTGTGTGTGTGTGTGTGTGTGTGTGTGTGTGCGTGCATGCATGCATGTGCATACATACATGGTTGCATGAATGTGAGTAAGTGAAGATATGCAGAAACAAAAGGAAAAGAAACAAGAACATAGCTAATATGTATCTTCATTCCCTGATCAGCCGGGTCAGATTCCACAGACAGTGATGGTTTCTATAGTGAAAATGAAGTAGATGACACGAAGGATGATCGGGACTTCAGCCATCCAACATATATGAAAAAGGTGGGACTAACCAAGAGAGAAAAGTCTGCCCGCCTTCAGGAACGCTCATCGCGCAATAACTTCTTAAAGAAAGGAAAAGGTATGTGTTGTGTAGGATGAGGTTAAGAATCTATGTAAAATGATACTGGTAATTAAAATCTTATTGCAGGTAGTTTGTAAAACATGTAGGCTAAATTAATAGTGTATGGTAAGTATACCTATCCTGTTTTACATTTTATACATTTCATTTTACATCTACTTTCTTCCTCCTCTTCTTCTGTTGCTTTTTTTTTCTTTCTTTCTTTCTTTCTTTTCTTTTTTTTTTTTCTTTTCATTTTTTTTTCTTTTTTTTCTTTTTTTTTTTTTTGCATTTTGTCTCCAAAATGCAAATTCAGTTATTTATCAGCACATTATTAGCTTTCCTTAAATCTACCTCCTCAACATTAATTTTAGCTGCATGCACCCTGATGTGAGCCCTTTCAGTCCATAAACAAACAGATACCAGCTACACAATAAACTCATAGGCATCAACCCCTTGAATCCAGTTGCCCTGTGGTAATCGCATGGACAAAGGATGGGCATTGGGCTTATGTAAGCCACTGCTCTGCTAGCATGTAGGCCAAGCACATGCTAACACTTGTGTGCGGTGACCCTTTGCAGTGTTATTTTGCCTTAAACAATCATCGGAAATCATCCTAAAAAAATGGAGAACAAAATATGAGGTGCATTAAAACATGGATCACACACTCACAGTGTACTGCTACAGTGCATTAAATCATGTTTATATTCCTACCTCTTTACAAACAACACTCAGTAAACACAATCAGTAAACACATTTTACACGACCTGAACTAACCAATAAGCATTAATGTTATACTGTATGCATTGTATCTTGATCTATAGAACATTCATATCATGGTAAAGTTTGTCAGAATATATGTGTCAGTGTGTGTATGTGTCTTCACAAAGACACAAAAGAGCTATGATTATTGTTATTCTTTTTATTATTGTAGAAAGTAAAGATGGAAGTGGATCAGGATCTGCACCTGCATCAGATGATGAAGCATCCAAGTCATCACAGCCTGAAAAGACAAAGGAAACAGAACCAAAGGATGATTCAAAATCAGAAGAAGCAGCTGATGATTTTGATGATGAAGATGAAGCAGGTAATTTTGATATGATGCATTGATGGTAAAGGGAACTACGATATTTTTCTCTTTGTTTAATCTCCCTTCTCTATTTCCTTTTCCTTTTTTTACAGTTGATAGGTGATGTGTTATTTCCATGTATTTATAACATGTGGATAGCTTAACCCAATGACTACAGATAGATGTGCTGTCCCCTATAGTTTTTGTGATTTTTTTCTTCATGCATGCATTCAGTCACGAAGAACCCCTTACTGAAAACACCTGATTTCTCATTCCTTCAGTTGGAAGGAAATGTGTTTTTCCTTCTAATACTAATAGTATTGATACTGTTGATATTCTTATTGATATTACAATTATTAAATTGTTATTAAGATATTAATAATATTAAAAACAATAAAATGATATAAAATCAAGGTAACCTAACATAACATAACAGGTGAGATAGGTAGGACTAATAAGTGACTCCTTGGTGACTAAAGACGATAAGTAGAGTTATATTACTGTAGGCATGGCATGTATTTTTGCCAAATGGGATGATTAGGTTGAATTATTTATACCCTAAAATTCTTAGATGAGAAGCAACGCCGTCCACAAACATTTGCTCCAAGTCAACTGCTGGCTACGCCTCCTAAGCAGAGGGCAAACAAGAGTGTGAGAGAGTATTTTGGAAAAGACGAAGCAGTATACATCATGGATGCCAAACACACAGGCAATATAGGCCGCTTCTTGAATGTGAGTATATTGCATTGTAATTTTAGATGTATTGCCATATATATAAAACACTTTTTTTTTTTGTAGTAAGAACTAATATCCCTTCATTATTTTTTATACATACAAATAGGCATGTTAACATACACAACTCAAACTTCCACAAAGTTCACCATTTTAATCAGAAGTACAGCAGAGCACTTGCATTAAGACAATTCATATCCCCTTACAGCACTCGTGTGAACCAAACGTCTTTGTCCAGAATGTCTTTGTTGACACTCATGACCTAAGGTTCCCATGGGTGGCATTCTTCGCCATCAGCAACATCCGCGCAGGCACTGAACTCACGTGGGACTACAGCTATGAAGTGGGCAGTGTACCGGGCAAGACTAAGTACTGCTACTGTGGTGCCAGAAAATGCCGAGGGAGGTTGTTGTAGATTGTATTTTACCGTCTATTTATTTTTATAATCTAAATAATTTTTTTCACTTTTTATTCCATGTGATGTTATAAACTTATTCACCGGTTCTATTGATGTAGTGGAATAACTGATGTGGTAGTTCAGTAATGCTTTTCATGCCTATACATTTACTTCTCGTGTCTTTTTTTTTATGCTCTCGGTTTGCGCTGCTGGGCTTGTGTAGTCTTTATGTGTAAGCTATATAGCCTACAAGCTGACTGACTAAATAAACATTATCGGATTCTTTGTTTATTTAATTTTGGATTCCAGTTTTTTTTAAGTGTGGACAACATGCTTACATCTCTACAAGAGAGTGAGAGGAAAGAAAAATATTGTGAGAGTTGGAACAGGAACTCAACAAATTTCATGCAGGTTGTTAAGAAGCTATGATTTGGCATATTATTGCAAACTGTGTATGAACATTTCTTTGTGTTTCATTCAAAAGTTTTTATGATAATTAAAGATGAATATAAAATAATAAAATAAAACTAATGAAATCCACTTTTGAATTATTGACCCAATGATAGGTTATTGATGTGGCACTATTATCTACATATGTTACATTTATGAAATGGGGTGCAACATCCCACAGACTTTGTACACATGATGAAAAACAGTTGGTTTGATATTATCCAAGAATCTGTTCAAAAACAAATACAACTGAGTATTAATTTTTTTTTTAATACACTGCCATATAATTTTTGAAGCAAAAAAATATATTTATATGATTCCTTTCATTGAACAAGAATCAAGTTGAATTCCATCAATTCAAGAATAATTCCAGATCAAAGTAGAGTGTTACTATGTATTTAAAACAATATATTTAAGTATCATTTTAACAGATGACTAGATATGAGCCACAAGTTACAAGGAGTAAATCTTTATTTTCTTGTTGATATACAGTGGGAATATTGTTATTATTACCAACCCACTACTTCAAATTACTTTGCAAATAAACAGTATTATTACCTTTGTTTCACCGACTTTGATTTGCAATTAGCTTAGTTTGTATATTTGCCTACTTTGTCAAACCATGATCTATGGTTATTGCATTGTGCAAGGATGACTCTTATGAGAGAAAAAGATAAAAATAGACCCTTTTATGGTTCCCATAACTGATCTCCAAGTCCTTGACAAGTGACCTCTTGAATATTCGTCACACTTCTAATTCTTTAGACATGATATTTGGAACTTTAAAATATATTTTTGTTATGTTTTTTTTGAGTGTGTGAAGGGGGTAGCATTAATATTATTTGGTTCCATTGGAATACTTGAATAAAGGAACCAAAAAGCAAAGAATAAATATTTTGAAAAAATAACCAAATGCACTGATATTCTCACTGTAATCCATTCTTACATTCACTGAACAACGAACTTCATATAATGATCTGATGGGCTGCCACATAGGAACTTTCCAGCATCAATCTTACTGATAAATGTACAAGCATATTGAGAACTTCAAGCTTTAAATATCTAATAAAAAAAACAAAAAATACTACATATGAAACTGTCAAGGAAAATCTGAATAATAGCCCAGGTAAAAATAAAATTTTCAGGTGAAAACCTTTTTGAGTGGTACATTTTATTCAAAATTCACACGTGTATAAAACGAGTCAATATATTACTTATATTAATTGCTTAACACTAATGATTTCTGTAGGTTTAAATATAAATGTCATGAATATCAACAATAAATGATGTGTTACTATCAATTAAATATGCTTGGGAATTCATAAAATAATACTGGTTGATAATCCTTTATAATAATCAAAAGACACATTTTGTTCCAGCAATTGTGCATTTTTTTTCTTTTTCTTGTTTCTTTTTACATTATGGCAACAAAATATCTTGATATATCTGTAGTTGAAGTCATTGATAAATTAAATTTTCAAATAATTTCAACAGATGTCAACTTATTCTCTAAGACAAACTCAGCACCAGCATTCAAAAAATAATCGCATTTCCCTAACCAAAAGCATTATGGAGGAAATCACTATTCTGCGTAATGGACTTCCACCAACTGCACATGTGACGAGTCGAGGCAAGGCTTTTCTCCCTCCTCTCTCTCTCTCTGTTGATATCCTTAGAAATTCCTGTCGCCAAAGTTCGAGGAAAATGATTTGTTGACGGAGGATGAAGAAGAGGAGGTGGAGAAGGACTTGGTAATGCGAGACGAGTCCATGGGGGCCATGTTTCCGAAGTTTGACATATTGGATAAGTTAGACATGTCAGAGAAATTGGACATATTGCTGAAATTCGACATTTCTGAGAATTTTGAAGAAGCGTCACTAAAGTGAGAGAAGTTAGACATATCACTAAAACCTGATCTACCAGACATGGTTGAGGCCATAGAGTCGGTGGACATTTGCGACATGAGCGAGTGCCCGCGGCCCATCAGGTTCTTTAGATCCCCGAATCCTGAGGGGAAGTTGCCGGACTCGAGGAAAAGTCCAGGACCGCCCATGGAGGAGCTGAATGACTGTTTAACGGACGATGTGGAGGAGGAACTCTTTTTCACCGACATGACGGAGCCATCGGGCATGTGTTGGATGCAAGATTCACTCACTTCGGCGGCGTCAGCGGCTTCGGAACGCTTGAACTTTCCCTCGGGGTCCTCCTCGTGGCGGGTCATTTTGGTGGACGCCTCGCGTCGTGCTGCCTGGCTGTTCTTGTCAGTAATTTCAGCGGCTGTTTCGCGGTGTTCCATTACCCCGTCATTCTCCTGGACGACGTTGGAGGTCTGAGAAGTCATGACGCGGCGGCCGTTCTCCTCCGTGATGCTCACGCTCGTCTGGTTGCCGGATCCTGTCCCAGCCGTTGGGGCCTGCGCCATCGGCTGTGGACGGGCCTGCTGATACATGCTTTGAGATGGCTGCTGAGGCATTTGCTGAGGCATCTGCTGGGGCATCTGCTGAGCCATCTGCTGGGGCTTCTGCTGGGGCATCTGCTGGGGCATCTGCTGAGCCATCTGCTGAGCCATCTGCTGGGGCTTCTGCTGGGGCATCTGCTGGGGCATCTGCTGAGGCATCTGCTGGGGCATCTGTTGAGGCATCTGCTGTGACATATGTTGTGGCATCTGCTGAGGCATCTGCTGAGGTGGTTGCTGGAACACTGGCCGAGGAGGCTGTTGGAACATTGGCTGCTGGTACATCTGCGGCTGAGGCTGCTGGAACGTTTGTTGGGGATGGTACTGCGGCAGCTGTTGAGGAGCTTGCTGTGGTTGCTGCTGCATGCCTGGGGGTCCCTGTGTGTACATCGGTTGTGGCGTTGGCTGACTCGGACTGGTCACATTGAAGGTTACTTCGGACCGCACAGGAGCCGCCCCTCTGTTGACGTCGAACTCCATCGTGGAGGAAACACGCGAGGATTCAGAGCCGGCTTCGCTGGGGGCGGGAGACGTGCACGTGCTGGTCTTCGTGGAGCCGAAGCCAGAGTCACTGAACATGAGCTTCTCGCGCATTTCCTTTGGCAGACTATCGAAGCCGTCAAGCGAGGATCCTTCGAAGCTGGAAGACGACTGAACAACGGTCCTGGAGGAAGAACTCTTGAAGGAGGAAGTGGAGTTGTTGTCACTCTGCTGAGAAAAGGAGGATGACTGCTGAACGCTGGAGGACGAGTTGCTCGTCTTAGGTCCCTGGGTGATTGCAGCGCCTTCCTGTTGGGTCAAGATTAGCACGTTGTCATTTCCAATTTTACGGAGGTTGCAGAAGAGAAACATAACACAAGTTAAATCAAACGAGGAGAGATGAACATAAATAGTTAAGACCACAAAAATATCCAAATCATTCACAGTGACTTGCTGTTTTATTGCTTCTTGAGAATGATATCATCTTTAAAGATCCCAAAACTTAATCAGATTATCAGTGTCGTCAGTATGATATCGTTTTCTATACAAACCTTCTTTGGCGCCTTGATAGTCAAAACACCATCCTTGGAGAGAGCAGTCGTCACTTGGTCAATGTCAGCAGCCGCAGGTAGAGAGAACTCCTTGTAGAAGGACTTGCAGGATGTTGAACTGCCGTCCTCCGATACCTACAAGGAAACGCGGCCTTAGCGAACTATACAGATATAAATAGGTAGATGTTATTACAGGGAACAGATGAATATATAATTCTATATATCTGACAACAGCTCCAGACAAGGTAAACCGAACATGGAATTGAGATATTGCTGAATTGTAAGATATGTTTCTTTTATTACTTAGTTGTTGCAAATATTTGGCGAATGTGTCATAGAAGTATAATAATTATCGAATTAATACGTCGATCTATCTGTTTCATGCACCGTACTATGTGCCTTGCATTTTATGTACTGTATGTGGCTCTATTTTTATCCCTTTAATAAAATCTGCACTTTTCCCCCCGAAGAATTAACCCCACTACGAAATAGAATGAGAATGAACATCTTCACAGTACAAGATATGTATTTGACCGGTTTCGAATATATCTTCGTCATGTATTTCTGACGAAGATATATTCGAAACCGGTCAAATAAATTTCTTGTATTATGAAGATATTCATTATCACTCATACCTTTTGTACATTTGTCAACATGAGTACGGTTCAGGAGCATAACCTTCACGAAAACCTCTCCCTCTCCCTCTCCCTCTCCCTCTCCCTCTCCCTCTCCCTCTCCCTCTCTCTCTCCCTCTCCCTCTCCCTCTCCCTCTCCCTCTCCCTCTCCCTCTCCCTCTCCCTCTCCCTCTCCTCCTTCTTCTCCCTCTCCCTCTCCCTTTCCCTCTCCCTCTCCCTCTAAAATAAAATAAAATAAAGTAAAATAAAAAATAAACATGTACAACTTTCCAGCAAAAGGATCCACGGGACTCACCTTCTGGTAGGATCCCTCAACCACAATCCTGTCGTCAACCGCTCTGACTTGGAGTTCTCGTGGGTTGAAGTCCTTTACGTCCATGACAGCCTGGAAGGGAAATTCAGTCATGTTAATTGATGTTGATTTTGATTTTGGAAACATGGGGAGTTGGTGGTGGTTGGTGTGGTGGTGGTGAGGGCGAGCAGGAGGTGGAGGTTGATGAGGGTGATGTGATGGGATGGGATGGGATGTATGTGGTGGTGGTGGTGACGATGACGGTGGCGATGAGACGATGACGATGGTGATGATGGCGGTGGTGGTGGTGATGATGATGATGATGATGATGATGATGATGATGATGATGATGATGATGATGATGATGATGATGATGATAATGATGACGATGACGATGACGATGATGATGATGATGATGATGATGATGATGATGATGATGATGATGATGATGATGATGACGATGACGATGATGACGATGACGATGACGATGACGATGACGATGACGATGACGATGACGACGACGATGGTGGTGATACTGAGAATGACGATCCTGACAATGACTCTACCAATCACCATAAGACATCACCCCCACCCCAACATCCCAAAGCCAAGAACATATACCTCCCACATCCGCACAGACAACAAACGCAACAAACGCAGCCACATTACCTGAAACTTGCCATCCTTCTCGTTAATCTGAACGGCCTGAGAAGCGTACAGATCCTCGTCGATCGTGGAAGAGCGGATCTTGCTGTAGACATCCCGGCACTGTGACCTCGAGCCGGAGTCGACCTGAGGGCAGAGGGCGGTCAGCGGAAGGTCGAAGGTCATCATTATTTTTATTACCATTAGCATTATTATTTCTTATTATTATCTTTGTCATTTGTTATTATTACCATCATTATTGTTATTATTAATATTATTATCATTGTTTATTATCATTATTATGGTTTACTATTATCATTATTATGGTTTACTATTATCATTATTATGGTTTACTATTATCATTATTATGGTTTACTATTATCATTATTATGGTTTACTATTATCATTATTATGGTTTACTATTATCATTATTATGGTTTACTATTATCATTATTATGGTTTACTATTACAGTGAACCCTCGTTTTTCGCGGGGGTTACGTTCCAAAAAGAACCCGTGATAGGCGAAATCCGTGAAGTAGTAACCTTTATTATTTCTACAATAATTATACAGTGAAATACTCTACAATACATTGAAACCAAAGAACAAAACCTTTTTAGAGGCCCAAGCATTTGTTTAACAAATAAAAGTACTGTATAAACGTTTTTTTTACAAATAACTACTGTACTGTAAAATAATAATTTTAATCATCCATACGAACTGAAGGCTTCGTGGGTTTTAGAGAAAATTTGCAAACTTAAATTTGGCAAGCTGTTTTACGTACATGTACATATTAAACCGTAACGTTATTGACACACAGGTAGAGAAGAAGCGGAGAGACTTTAGCCAATCAGAACACAATGCACAATGCAAATCCGTGAAGCAGCAAGAACGTGAAAGCTGAACCGCGTTATAGCGAGGGTTCACTGTGTCATTATTATTACTATTATTACTATTATTATTATCAATATCATTATCATCATTATCATTA
>NC_091556.1:8918436-8927620 GCF_042767895.1 Penaeus vannamei | reverse complement strand
AAAAAATCAGAGAAGAAGAAGCACAAAGAGCAGAAGCAAGAGATTAAGAAAAACGAAAATGGGGAGGAAAAGTCAGAGAAGAGTAGAGGACAGAGAAAAAAGGGGAAGAGGAGGAGGAGGAGGAAAAGGAAGTGGGGTTGGAGAGGGTGGCGGAGGTATTGCAAAAAATAAGAAACATGAGAAGAGAACGAATATGGAGGGTAGATGAGGCAAGAGGCGAAAGAAAATAACAAAACGAACATAAAAAAGGAGAAAAGAAAGAAGAAGAGGACCATAAGCCGAATAAAAGTCGAGCAAAAAAGAAAACAAAACAAAACAATAAAAATAGCAGAAACAAAGAAACCAACAAAAGTCGAACAAGAAAAATAACAAAAGAAAGAATAAGAAAAACAAAACGAACAACAGAAACAAAGAGAACGCGGCCAGCATAGAGTAGCATTGTGTATTGCCCCCCCCCCTTCCATATACGGTCGTTAGCCAGACTATCAGAACGAGCGGGGCCATCATCATTAACGACGCAGGACCTTAAAAAGCGCCACAAACTCCATTACCCGACGGCGCCTGACATGCAAGACGCCCTCCCGAAGGCATCCCCACACGCATCTGATCTCAGGACCTCGCGTGGTAGGATCTCGGGTACAGGATCCTACGATTCGGGTGGGGGAGGCTCGGGTTTAAGGGGTCTTTTGGGTGTGGGAGCGGTTGTCTGATAGGTTTTTAGGGCGCGGGAGTCTTTTTTTAATAGATCTTTCGGGTGTGGGAGTCTTTGTCTATGCTATTTTCTATTTATTATTTGTCTATTTTTGTCTATTTGTTTTCTCGAGTACGGGAGTCTTTTTAATAGATCTTTCGGGTATGGGAGTTTTTGTCTATTAGGTATTTTGAGTATGGGAGTCTGTCTGATAGGTCTTTAGAGTATGGCAGTCTTTGTCAGATAGGCTTTTAGGTCACGGGAGTCTTTTTTAATAGATCTTTAGAGTATGGCAGTCTTTGTCTATAAGTTTTTTCGGGTATGGGAATCTAATAGGTCTTTAGGGTATGACAGTCTGGGTATGGGAGTCTTTTTAATAGGTCTTTTGGATATGGGAGTCTTTCGTCTACCGGGTCGAGTGTGGGAGTCTTTGTCTAAAAGGTCCTTCAGGAAGACAATTTTATCAGGTCTTTAGGGTATGGGATTCTTTGTCTAATAGATCTTTCGGGTATACAACCACATGTCCATTAGGTATTTCGGGTATTTGATCTTATGATTACCAGATATTTCGTGTATGTGACTCTTTTTGTCTCTCAGGTCGTTCAAGTATACAGTCTTTTGTCTGCCAGTTTTTTCGGGTATATGCTCTTATTTTTACTATTTTTTAAAAGTCTTTTGGGTATGTGTTAACAGGTTTTTCAGGTCTGTAAGCCTTTGTCTACGAGCTATTTCGGGTAAACAAATAATCCTTTGTTAACTAGGTTTTTCGGGTATGTGACCCTTTGTCTAGATTTTTTCCCTTATTACCGAGTCAGGAGAGCGGGAGGGAGGGAGGGAGGGAGGGGGAGGAGGGTTCTCCTAGCCCCCCCCCCCTTTCCCTTGGACTTCGTGTATATAATTCTTTACCGTTTTATTCATCTATTTATTTATATCTATTTACTTTTTTATTTTTTTATTTTTTTATTTTATTTTTTTTTTTTTACTCTCATTAACAAGATCAGAAAAAGAGGAAGGGAGAAGGAGGGAGTTTCTCTAAGGTACCGTTCCCTCTTCCTTCCCTCCCCTACACTTACGCCGAAGGTCGCGACGCCCACTCCGCCTAATAGCGTAACTAGCAGGCTATTGATCGAAGGCGGTAGCTAGTTCCTTAACTTCCACACCCTCAGCCACCATTCGCCTTGTATGGGGGAAAGACGGAGGATTTGGGGTCAAAGTTAATGGCAGAGGGGGAGGGGAGAGGGAGAAAGGGGAGAGAGCGGTGAGGGGAAAGGGGAGAAGGCGGGGAAGGAAGGAGCAAGAGGAGAGGGCGGGGAGGGGAGAAAGGGGAGAGGGCAAGGAGGGGAGAGAGGGAGAAAGGGTACAGAGAGTAAAAATGGAGAAATGGGAGAAAGGGAGGAAAGAAAGAGAGACGGAGAGAGAAATCAGTTAAAAAAAAAGAAGACAGAAGAGAACAAAAATGAAGAAGGGAAAAATCTCACAGACGAGGACGCCTCATTTCCACTCCCCTACCTAACCCTCACCCCCACCCCCATCCCCGCCCCCAACCAGACACACTCACGGGAAACTCCACAAGCCGGGGAGAGATGGCGCCGCGGAGTGTCTGCGTCGCGGGATTTTCGAAAGTGTCCTCCTCGGCGACCTCTTTCGTGCGTACTCTGATGTGTGGAATCTTGGGTCATTCGTCTCTCAGTGATCGTGGATGATGGATGGTGGACGTCAGCCAGATGATTCGAGCTACTGAAATTCCTCCTTTTCTCGTTTCTCTTCTTCCTTTTCGTCCTTCTGTACCTCCTCTTCCTCCACTTTTTTTCCTATTCTTCCTCCTCTCTTCTCCTCTTCCTCTTCTCTCTTCTCTATTTCCTCTTCCTCCACTTTTTTTCCTCTTCTTCGTCCTCTCTTCTCCTCTTCCTCTTCGTTCTCCTCTATTTCCTCTTCCTCCTCTCTTCTCTTCCTCTTCGTTCTCCTCTATTTCCTCTTCCTCCCATTTTTCCTCTTCTTCCTCCTCTCTTCTCCTCTTCCTCTTCGTTCTATCTTCTTCTTCCCCTTTCTCGTCTTCCTCTTCTTCTTTCCCTCATTCCTCTTCCCATTCGTCCTCCTCTACCCCCTTCTCCCTGCTATTCTAACTGCTGGTGTGCCTTCTTCCTCATCTCCTCTTTATCCTAATCATCATTATCATCATCAATCTTTTCTTCCTCCTCTTCCTTACCACCACCATCATCATCGTCATCATCAACATCTTATCTCTCTCTCTCTCTCCCCACTCCTCCTCCCTCTCCCTCTCCCTCCCTCCCTCCCTCCTCCCTCCTCCCTCCTCCCTCCTCCCTCCTCCCTCCTCCCTCCTCCCCCTCCCTCCTACTCCCTCCTCCCTCCTCCCTCCTTCCTCCTTCCTCCTCCCTCCTTCCTCCTCCCTCCTCCCCCTCAGTGCAGCTGCACTAGCCCATCTATCATCAAGCTTTCAATCTTCACTTCAGTCAGAGATATGGGGAACCACGCATCTCTATTCACTTCAGGGGGAAATACGAAATATTAATGATTGATTAATGACTAGTCAATGGAAATTTAAAAGTCTGTCAAATCTAAAAAGCAATTTGAAAGAGGGAAATGTCAATCAAATCTCCTTGAATGAAGCTTAACTGAAAATCAAAATAAAAATGTTTATATCAAAGTCTCCTAAAAGATATGACATTTTTTTTATATCATGATGTTAAACTACGTTTAAAAACGCCAAGAAAGACATCTTTTAAATCTATTTATCATCTTTTTTTCGTGATCTCAACCTACCTTTAAAAACGCCAAAAAAGACACGTTTTATTTTTAAAATCACGATCTTAACCAACCTTCATAACGATTATCGAAAAATCCGTTTAATTTCCACATCCTCTCAACTCACCTACTCACTTACTTGTTCACTCACTTACTCACTCATTCATTCATTCACTCATTCAATCAATCACTCATTCATTCATTCACTCATTCAATCAATCACTCATTCATTCATTCACTCATTCAATCACTCACTCACTCATTCACTAAACGTTAAAAAATGAAAAAGAAAAAAAAACGTAAACAGACAGAAGGAACGAACCCCCTCGTGGAAGTCCTCACGTCACACGCATCAGCCGCGCAAATTCCCCAACACGAGTAGCAACTGACACTAATTTCACCCGTGATGTCAGCTTGGTCGTCCCTCTCTGCGAGGAGCTAGGTACTGAGCCGCCAGTCAGCGACCCTACACAGGCCAGGGAGGGAGGTCTCGCACCCACTCACTCACTCACTCACTCACTCATTCATTCAATCAATCACTCATTCAATCACTCACTCACTCACTCACTCTCACTCACTCACTGAATCACTCATTCACTCACTTGTTCACTCACTCACTCACTCACTCACTCACTTACTTGTTCACTCACTCACTCACTCACTCACTCACTTGTTCACTCACTCATTCATTCATTCACTCATTCAATCAATCACTCACTCATTCACTCACTAACTCATTCGTATGTGCTTACTCAAATGCAATCACCCACTCACTCACTCAATTGCAGGCACTCATTCACTCCTTCACTCACTTAACTACATGTACTCATTCACTCGCTCTCATGCAAGCACTCACTCACTCGCATGCACTCAGTTGCGTAACTCAGTCCTCTCATTCAATTGCACTCACTCACTCATTCACTTACATGTATTCACCCTCTCATTCACTCACATGAATTCACTTACTCATTCACTCGCATGCACTCACTAACTCACATGCACTCACTTGCCATTACTCGTTCTCTCGCTCTCCCTCAAATCGCACTCACTGTCATTCTGTCACTCACACCCACTTGCTCCAGCTGTTTATTTTTAGATTAATCGATTAATCGGTATTTTATCGGTTCTGTGAGAGTGTGTATTTGTGATTTCTTAAAAAGAAAAAAATATATATATATTCTTTCCTTCGTTGCAAATACCATCATTATATTTTTGTCAAAATAATCAAAAGACATAGAAAAGATATCTATCTGTTCATATATATATATAGGTCTATCTGCCTGATTATGCATGCATGTATGCATTATGGATGTATGCATCTATGTATGTATGTAGGTATGTATCTGTTTGTGCGTACGTGCGTGCGTGCGTGCGTGCGTGCGTGTGTGCGTGTGCGTGTGTGTGTGTGTGTGTGTGTGTGTGTGTGTGTGTGTGTGTGTGTGTGTGTGTGTGTGTGTGTGTGTGTGTGTGTGTGTGTGTGTGTGTGTGTGTGTGTGTGTGTGTGTGTGTGTGTAGATAGATAGATAGATATCATTCTACTGTCACGAACGCCTTTTTTCACCTCTACATAGTAATGTCAAATTTCGAAACCGTGTGCGCTGGTCCGACACCTGCAAGACGAGTGCAGGTGTGTCGTTCGAGAAGCTAAGTCTGTCGCTTACATACCTACATGCCTCTACGCACTCTCCCCTCCCCCCCCCCCTTCCCTTCTGCCCCCGTCCGTCTCCTCTCTGCATCTCTTCTCTCCTTCTCCCTTCTTCTCTTCTTCTCACTTCTCCTTTCTCCTACCCCTTCCTTTCTCTTACTTCTCCCCTTCTTCCTTCTCCTCCTTCCCTTCCTTCTCTCCTTCTTCCTTCTCCTCCTTCCCTCCCGTCTCCTCCCTCCTTCCTTCTCCTCCTCTCCTCCTCCCTTCTCCTCCTTCCCCCTGACCTTCCCACTACCATTATTGTCACTTATACTTTCCCGGTTTTTTAACATTTTATTTATCTATATATCTCTTTTTAATAATTTTTATATATTTTATAACTTTTGCATTTCATGGGTTTTGAGTATCTCATTTATTTAGATATCTATATACTTTTTAATCAAGCATTTCTCTAAATATTTTTTTATAACTTCCCTATTTCACATTATCTTTTCCTTCTTTTTTACACATTGTCCTTCTCATAAACGCAGATAATAAGAGAAAAAGAAAATAATTTTACAACCCCCCCTCCCCCGCTCCCCCCACCCCCACCCCCCAGAATCGGACTTCGCTGAGGATCCAATCGCATGACACAAATGACATCAAAATGAGAGTCATGTCGTCATGTCAAGTGAGGCGAGAATGCAGAATCGGGGCTTTCTCTCTGCAGCATCACGTCATCGCTGATAGGACGACCTCGAGAGAGACCTTAAGGAATATCCCTTCGCTTGGCACTGAAGGGACAACCCCCCCCTTCCCCTCCCCCTCCCAACGTCTGTTCCCCTTTCGCTTATTTTGGGTCTTCAGTAAAACCCGAGATTTTTTACTTCATTCTGGTCAGATTTCAATAAAATTTGAGATCTGTGTGACTTCATTCTGGTCAGATTTCAGGAAATTTGATATCTGTGAGTGACTTCATTCTGGTCAGATTTCAGTAAAACTGAGATCTGTGTGACTTCATTCTGGTCAGATTTCAGCAAATTTGATATCTGTGAGTGACTTCATTCTAGTTAGATTTCAGTAAAATTGAGATCTGTGTGACTTCATTCTGGTCAGATTTCAGTAAAACTGAGATCTGTGTGACTTCATTCTGGTCAGATTTCAGCAAATTTGATATCTGTGAGTGACTTCATTCTAGTTAGATTTCAGTAAAATCGGAATCTTTGTCAACTTCACAGGAATAATCTGTCGCCGATATATAAATTGGTCTGCATGTCTGAAACACAGTGAGTATTTCACATATAACCAATATCCCTCATCTTTTATGTTTATTCAACATATAATTAATGCTACTTATTCTGTATCTCTTTCTTTATAATCCAATTAACATAAAACAGACGTCATTTTCCTTCCTCCATCGGCTTCTTTGTCACTTCGTAAAATAGAGTCATGAGCGCATCCCTTGGCCGTTTATTGCCCTCCATTAAATCATTTTCGACACGCGGGCCAAAGAGCAAACAATAAACATAGTTATTTACAATCACAGCCCCGACACCTCCCCGATTAGGATCCAATCCTTCGCCAGACCGACACTGGATCTCTTACGCATCATGAACCCCCATAAAAATAATTGACTTCTAATATCCCGCGCTGACCTATGCTGACCTCTGAGGCCGCTTCGATAACAGCTTGCTCACGTTACTATCAGCACTCTCCACGCAAGAGGGGGGGGGGCGGCAACAACACCTCCTTGCGTGTGACATCACCAGGTGTATGTCAGTTCATGGTGTTTGTTACTCTGGATATGATGTGCAGTTGGCATTCATGTAGTGCACTTTATAGCCACGTTGTGTACTTGATCGTCTTTACGGTTTTGCACATTTTTTTTTTTCTTTTTTTTTTTTTTTTTTTAGTTGTACATATCCCTGACATCATCCTGAAGAGATACGTATGCGGTTGCCGTTAGCATCTCGTCTATGTATATGACACTAACAGCTGCTCATCATATTAATCAAATTCCAAGCTGTAATGGAGTCAGGATCCCTTGTCATTCTACCATCCAAGAAGAAGAAAAAATAAATAAAGTAAAAGCACAGCACATTCTGCGAGGCACCTGCACGGCCGTGGGTCTTTGGGAGTATATTTGTGAAATCTCTCGCCCCCTCACCCCCCCCCCCCCCAGCAATCACAGACTGGCCAGGGACAGCCTCAACGAGAAGCTTCCTGGGTTGACCCGTAAATCAGAGGGCCAGTGCATGAAGTGTAACGTGGTGTCAGGCGAGAACCCCGCAGAAGGCCACGGTCGCGGAGGCAGGGCTTGAGGGGGGGGACGAGAGAAATTACCATTTAGTGATTACTGGCGTTGAATCGTTCTCATATTCATTAGATCTTGACAGCGCTTTGTTTATAGCGATGTGGCGTGTTGTCGCGTCGGTCGGCAGCTCTGGCGTGCGTGTTTCAGGCGGAGGGAGAGGGGGGGGGTGAGTCATCCGGGCAATGTCAGTAGCATATTGTAATTACCTCGTGGAAATAGCACAGAGGCCTAATTCCTTTGTTTCTTTTCGCTTTTCTTCTTCGTTTGTGCCTTCGCATGACCAAAAAACATTCTACGGCTATGAAATATATAACAATTACTTCAGAAATGTATGCCTTTTACCTCCCGACAAATAGTTGCCACACCTTTCCCCCGTAAATCATTCAACAACAACATACATTAAGGTAAAAGTGCCTTTTCAACTCCCTAAAATGAAAACAAAATATCGAGGCTTCCGACAAATTTGGGTAAAGATAAATAACTGAATATGGAAAAGACCATATGTTCCTCACAACCGGTAGTATAAATCATGTGACCGGGGCCTGTGTGTTCTTCGATGGCGTTGCGTGTTCTCTTTACCTGTCGCCTTCGTGCCGGCTGTGTATATAAGCACTCGTTTGTTTGAGTGTTGCCACGCTTTGAAGGCCTTGAAAAACGCCCGAGGGTGGGGCTCTAAACGCGGGTGTTTACGAGAGGCTGTACACAGACGGAGGACGAGACATATGTGCGGCGGGGTATGCAGGGGCAATAAATGCACGGGAGGGTATGTGCTCGAGTCTCGTGCGAATGCCGGAATCCTGTGCGCATGTGGATGTGGCTCTTCGCTTTCCCTCTACTTCTCTCTGTGAACATGCGGGACCCCTTGTGTGTATATATATATATGTGTGTGTGTGTGTGTGTGTATGTGGTTTATGTGCATGTGTGTGTGTGTGGTGTATGTGCATGTGTGTGTGTCTGTGTATGTGGTGTATGTGCCTGTGTGTGTGTGTGTGTGTGGTTTATGTGCATGTGTGTGTATATGTGGCGTATGTGCATGTGTGTGTGTGTATGTGGCGTATGTGCATGTGTGTGTATTTGTGTTTGGGTTGCGTGCGGCTCATCAGCTTGTCCTTTGAAATATTCAGGAGTCCCTAGCAGTAGTACCTGCCTGGCGGCCCCTTGCGTCGACGCCATCCTTCTTTGGTCATTCACTTCCCCACAATGACCTTCGTATTTACATTCTGACTAAACAAATGTCCGAGTGTTTTGACTGACAGATGTGGATTCAGTTCTCTGCCCGGCGAGATATTTTGTGAACCTCATTTGTAAATACGAATGTTTGCGTTGGCAGGAGGGACACTTCTTTCATATGAGAATTGCACCTCGTCTGCATCTAACTATGGACTTCTGAGAGTCTCTGCTTGAGGGAAAGAGGTTAAATGGTTTGCTAGGCATAATCCATGTATAATTTTATCTATCGCGTATGATAAAAATGAAGTCCTGTGAAGGAAAATAAGGAAGAAAATAACTGCAGCCGCATTTTTAACTTTCAAGACCAGAGAGAGTAACAGGATGAATAAACCATCTGCCGGACGACTTGAATACAACGACGCCAATAACGAACCAACAACGACAGACGCGTCCACTACAGACAACCATTAACTAAACACCAGCTTCTGTACCAGACCCTCGCCATTAGCACTCCTCACTGGATCGCCGCCATTACTGTTATGAAAGCCAATTCTCATTATGCCATTAGTTCGAGGTCCTCCTCCCTCGTCAGCACCGCATCGATCTATTAAACGCCAGACGA
>NC_091556.1:8910936-8913436 GCF_042767895.1 Penaeus vannamei | reverse complement strand
CTCTCTCTCTCTCTCTCTCTCTCTCTCTCTCTCTCTCTCTCTCTCTCTCTCTCTCTCTCTCTCTCTCTCTCTCTTGTCGTGCCAGCTTTGGTAGATCTTCAAATATTTTTCCTTGTTTTTGCAGAGCATGCGAACTGATCTGTGAATAAACTTTTCAGTCAGTCCGTCAATAAGTCTCTCTTTCTCTCCTCATCTCTCTCTCTCTCTCTCTCTCTCTCTCTCTCTCTCTCTCTCTCTCTCTCTCTCTCTCTCTCTCTCTCTCTCTCTCTCTCTCTCTCTCTACTTCTTTCCCTCTTTCTCTACATCTCCCTCTCCCTCTACTTCCCTCTCCCTCTTTCTACTTCTCTCTCTCTTTCTCCAATCCATCAAGGGGACCCCGCTACACATTAACTTATCTCCCAAAGCTGTTGTAACGAATTATCTCCCAGTGTGGAGATGCTAAAGAGTGACACAAGGGAGTGCCTATGAGGACTTCTACTCCATGCTACTGATAAGGAGTCAAGGAGCTCAGATACTGCGACTCGTGGTGGCCGAGTTTGACAAATGGGTGGAGTGATTGGTACGGTTGCACACGTCAGTACATGGGTTTTGGTTCTTGTGTGCTTGAGGGGGTGTGCGTGTGTCTGGTATGTGAGTGTATTTTGTGTGAATGAGAGGGGGAGGGAGGGAGGGAGGCAGAGAAGATGGGAGAAGGGGGAGAGGGAGGGAGGGAGGGAGAGAGAGAGGGAAGAGAGGAGGGAGGAGGAGAGGGAGGGAGAGAGAGAGAGAGAGAGAGAGAGATAGAGAGAGAGAAAGAGGGAAAGAGAGGGAGAGGGAGGGAGTGATAGAGAGACAGAGAGATAGAGAGAGAGGGAAGGAGGGAGGGAGAGAGGGGAAGGGAAAGGGAGAGAGGGGGAGAGGAAGGGAGATAAAGAGAGAAAGCGAGAGACAGGGAGGGAGTATGAGAAAGAGAGAGAGAGAAAGCAGACAAATAGACAGACAGAGACAGAGAAAGAAAGATTTGCTGATTACAACCATTAGGAAACAAGAACCCCCCAAGTTCAACACTTTAGAAGAGATAGAAAAAATAGCAGACACAAGAAACTAAGAAGAAAGAGGGGAGAAGAAGAGGAGGAAAAAAGAATAACAATACAAAAGCTGTCACACGAGGATCACATTAGCACAATATCTTCATCCGAGCACGAGTATGATGCGGAGAGAGGTAGGGGGGGGGGAGACAGAGGGGGAGGAAAAGGGAGATCGTCTTTCTTGCAGATCAAAATTCATGCACACGAGGCTTGCACATGTGGCCACCGCGGCGCTTACTTGTTTGCTAAGGATGTAATGACCGTTTGCTTAACAGGGGGGGTGTCATCGAGGCACATGCTATGCCCTCTTCTCCCCGCCCCCCGTCCCCCCCTGTCCCTTCCGCTATCTCTCGAGTCTCCCTCTCTTCTCCTTCCATAGCCTTTTCACTATTGTTCTCTTCTTAGTTCCTCTTGACGCAACTTCTTTTATTTTCCCTTTCCCTTCGTTCCATTCTTTTTCCACCGTCGCTTTTCTATCCGCTTTCAAACCTTCTTCCTTTCGAGTTCCCTTCTTTGACCCATAGTCAATCCCTTCATATCCTTTCCCCTTCCATCCTGCCTTCACCTTCAAGTTTCCCCATCCTTGTAGCTTTTCCCCTTCCATAGTCTCTCCACCGCCATCTCTCCACCACCTTCCACTCTTTCCTTCCTCTTCCCCAATTCCTCCAACCTTGTACTCCTTCTCCTCTCACAACTTTCTGACTCTCCTGTCTTCCCCTTCAGTCTGCCTTGGCCCTCCCCTTCTCCAACAACTCTAACCTTCTCCCCACCCTTTCCGACCCTCCTTTGACCGCAACCTCTCCAACCTCTGCCCTTCTTCTTCCCCTCCTCTTTTCCACAACGCCTTTCCCTCTCTTTCTTCCTCTGTCTCTCTGTCTGGTTCTCTCTCTCTCTCTCTCTCTCTCCCTCTCTTACTCTCTCTGTCTCTGTCTCTTTCTTTCTTTCACCCCCCTCTCTATCTCTCTCATCTCTTTCTCCCCCCTGCTCTTTCTCTCTCTCTCTCTCTCCCTCTCTTCCTTTCACTCCCCTCTCTCTCTCTCTCTCTCTCTCTCTCTCTCTCCCTCTCCCTCTCTCTCTCTCTCTCTCTCTCTCTCTCTCTCTCTTTCCCTGCCACTGCCCTCACCCTCTTTCCTCGCCCCCACGCCGTGATCATATGACAGTGTCAGTCACATACTGGAGTTATTTCAGGTTTCTTGGCGATGTGACGCACCGGTGAAATGCACTTAGGTGTGTACGAATGCATTTATAAGACGCGGAAGTGTCACTTAAAGTAAGTGGCTACTTTAGGCTCTTTTTCTCTCTCTTCTCAGATTTTAGTTGTAAGAGCAGATTCGCCATTGTTCATTTTGTTCATTAAGATCTATTTTAATGTTGATATTTTAATATTTCTCTTCTACGATGTATGTGTGGGTATATTAAACACATAGACACGA
>NC_091556.1:8873436-8880936 GCF_042767895.1 Penaeus vannamei | reverse complement strand
ATGTAATTTCTTTGTGTTTTGTTCGTCATCCCATTTTTTTTAGTCCTTTGTTTAATGGTGATTTTTATAATTAGCGTGATTCTTTTTTTCTTTTTTTCTTTTTTTTTTTTGTCTTGTTTTAATAGCTTGCTTTGGCAATTGATGATTTGATTGGTGAGGTATTTGTAACGGTTGTCGGGAATATTGATGAAGATAAAGACATAATTGATTCTGCCTTTAGAAAAAAAAGATTTCTCAAAAAATATGTCAACACTTTCATATTCAAAACTAATAACTTATTATTTTCACAAAACAAATCCCCATCAGCCAACCCTGAGAGAAACCTAAATAAAGTAAAGAAAAAAAAATATTCATCATTCCTTTTCCCCATAATTACCCCTTATTCACACCTGTATCTTCCTCACCATAAGGACCTTGACTCACCTGTTCTTCAGAGAGGGAGGACGAGGTGGGCGCGGGGGTGGGTGCCCAGTCATCTCCCATGGTTATGCCAATGAGCTTTCCGTTGGGCACCAGGATCAGACCTACGACGGGCAGGGCAGTTATTTAAGGTAATGGTCATAGTAATGGTTGTAATTTTAGTAATGTATATTATACAATGATAATTGCATAAGTGTGCATACAAGCAAATACACTCATCTGGATATAATAAAGTTCAGATGGTGGCATCCTTTTGCTTTGTCTCCTTTCTTCTATCTCTTTCATTTTTGTATATTGTTTATTGTCTTTTCTTTGTTCTTTTCACAACTACTTATTTCGACTGAATCAGTTTTGCAATTATTGTTATTACTATAAATATTGTTTTGATGGTTTCTATTGCGACTGCTGCTGTTTTGCAGGTCTTAATGGTTTTATGATAATGATAGTGATGGTGATGATGATGATGATGATGATGATGATGATGATGGTGATGGTGATGATGTTGGTGATGGTGATGAGGAGTAGAAGGAATAAGAAGAAAGTTGATAAAAGTTAAAGAATGAAGAATAAAGGTAGGTAGAGGAGGACGACGACGAAGAGAACAGCTATGCAACAGCCTTCGAATCCGGGACTTTCAACACCAGAAAAACAAATTTCAAATCCCCTTACCCTTTCCCGCCAAAAAAATCCTACCGCAACAACCTACAAACAAAGCCTTCAACCCCAAAACAAAAAAACGCAAAATCTCCTTCTCAACCGTTGAAAAATAAAGAAAGCGCCGATATTCCCAAAGACGCAGCGAGGGCGGAAGTGCAGCTCTTCCTCGCACCAGTCAGCCTCCGGTCGAGTGTGAGTATCGGTCAGTCGAAACGCAATCTCTTTACGCGTGGCTGTGTTCCGAGACGCGCCGCCATGTTGCCTCTTCGCTTCGGTTTGTGCTTTCCTGTGCGATCCGGTTTCTTGAGGGGGTATTGCTGTTTGTTGTGTTTATTTGGTTTGGTTTGGTGTTGTTATATTTTTTGTTTATGTTGGTCTTGTCTGATTCGTTTTCTTGAGGAGTTATTGTTGTTTGTTGTGTTTGTTTTGTTATTTTTTGTTAAAAAATAACACCAAAACAAACAAACACAATAAACAACAGTAACCCCTCAAGAAAATGGATCAATTCAATTCAATTCAATTGTTTAATAAATAAACAATTGAATTGATCCATTTTCTTGAGGGGTTATTGTTGTTTGTTGCGGTTGTTTGTTTGTTTGTTTGTTTTGGTGTTATTTTTTTGTTCTTGTTGGTGTTGTGTGGTGTTATTGCTTGTTGCAGCTGTTGATGTTCTTGTGGTTTTGATCGTTATGTCTTCAGGTTAGGGCGCCTGAGTGTAGCCCTAGTGTATCTGTTACTTGTTCCTTAATAACGTTGTTGTTATTCCGTTTGTTTGAGTGTTTGTGTTTTTTCCATGTTTTCTTACTAATGACAGAATATATTCTACACATCCTCTTCTCTTACCATGCATCTGTCCATCCGACACTTAATCTCTCTCTTACTTTTTCCTTTCCTTTTCTTCTCCCCCTCTCTCTTCCTGCACCGTACTTTCTCTCCCTCCTTCTCCTCCTCCTTCTCCGGGACATAAATCCTTAGTGGCGGCTAGAGTAGGCAAGCATACCCCCCCTTTCCCCCTACCCAAGCCACCCCCCCCCAACACCGACAACACGGACACTCACGGCAGGGTATAGAACCGCCCTTGGATTGTGTTCTTTTATCCTTCTTATAAACTTCCTTTACGCGCTTTTTTATCGTCGTTCTCTTTGCTCTCTTTCCGTACGTGGTGTTAAGGAGGGAAAAAAGTGAAGAAAAAGGATGTTTGAATTGTCCTTGTTGGATTATTCAAATGAGGGGGAGAATTTGGATAAAGGAGAGCGATGGTGGTGAAAAGATAAGCTTATTTTTTTAAGAGGGGATCTAACACTATGTAAAAAAAAAGAAGATCGCCCGATGTTTTTCGTCTTTTCACTCAAGCGCTCGCGAAAGAACCCACGGGAGAGGATTTCAGAATAAGAGAAAGAGAATAGAGAAACAAAACACGAGAAGGAGGGACAAAGGAGACCAGCCGGAAAAGACAAATAAGCATTAATATCTCGAGCAGAAGAAGAACGAGAGAAAAATGTGTATATATATCACAGGTTCATACCCGACTTGTAAATATCTGCCTTCCAACATGACATGGAAACTCACTCAGCGTCTTGAGACATGAGGGAGACGTAAAGGGGAGAGGGGAAAGAGGGAAGGAGGGAGAGGAAAGAGGGATGGAGGGAGGGGGGGAAGAGGGAAGGAGGGGCGGAGGGAGAGCGCAAGAGGGGTGGACGGAGGGAGGGAGGGAGTGGGAAAGAGGGGTGGAGGGAGGGAGAGGGAAAGAGGGGTGGAGGGAGGGGAAAAAGGGAAGGAGGGGTGAAGACAGGGAGGGGACGGAGGGCGAGAAAGAGGAGTTAGAGTTATGACTCAGTTGAAGAGAGGAAAACGGAAAGGGGGCCTGGGAAACGACGGAGACGCAGAGAGAAAGAACGTAGGGAGATAGAAAAAGGGGAATAACGCACAGAGGAGAGCTAGATAAAATGACGAAGAAGGCTTGAGGATGAGAAAGATACCACAAGTACTTAATAAGATAAATAAATAAAATGGAAAATACAAAGAGAGAGAGGGGAGGGGGAGTCATAGAGTGGGAAAAGTTGAAGGAATGATATAAGCCGAAGAGAATAAATGAATGATGGAAAACTACTTTTGAAGAGACAAAGAGAGAATGAGAGAAATGAAAGAAGTAAAAAAGAGAGAAAGAGAGGGAAAGCGAAATAAAGAAGAGAAAGAGAGGGAAAGCGAGATAAAAAAAAAAAGAGAAAGAGAGAAAAAGTGAAATTAAAAAAAGAGAAAGAAAGTGAGAAGCAGAAGGAAAAAGAGGGAAAGCAAAACAAAAGAGAGCGACAAAGGAGTAAAGAGACAAAGAGAAAGAAGGCGAAATAAAAAGAGAAAGAGACACACACACAGGCAGACAGAGAGGGAAATAATAACGATGATGCACAATTAAATATCTCAAGAAAAGAACATATCTAAGTCACCACATCCGTTCTTTAGCGCTCAGAAAAGCTTACAAATCCACCAACATAAAATTATGAGTAGAAAGCCAACCTCTTGTGTGGTTTCATGATGAAATAATACAGTATTTTATGAAAAGGTTATTTCCAAGGGTCTATCCGCTGGCATGCATGACAATCCAGTCTATATAAATGATGATATTGAGAATGTTAATGGCAATATTGATGATAATAATGATATTTAAAGAAATGATGTTGAGGATGATGACAATGCTAATGATGATAATGATGACGAATAGAGAGATGATGAGGATGAAGACAAAGATGACATACATAATAAGTGTAACACTAATATGAACTATTTAAAAATCTAAAAAAACGAATACAAACAATAACGATAATAATATAAAACAAAAAATATAACATAAAAAAACAGACAAACAAACAAAGCACAATCAACAAAACAAAACAAACCCCAGACAAACAAACCCTTAACAAACAAAATAACAACAAAACAAACCCCAGACAAACAAACAACAACAGAACAAACCCCAGACAAATAAACAACAGAACAAACCCCAGACAAACAAACAACAGAACAAACCCCAGACAAACAAACAACAACAAAACAAACCCCAGACAAACAAACAACAACAGAACAAACCCCAGACAAACAAATAAACAGACCACAGACAAACAAACAAAACAAAAAAACCAGACAAACAAAGAACAACAAAACAAATCCCAGACAAACAAACAACACCCCAGACAAATAAACAAAACAAACCCCAGACAAACAACAAAACCAAACCCAGACAAACAACAACAAAACAAACCCCAGACAAACAAACAACAAAACAAACCCCAGACAAACAAACAACAAAACAAACCCCAGACAAACAAACAACAAAACAAACCCCAGACAAACAACAACAAAACTAACTCCAGACAAACAAAACAAACCCCAGACAAACAAAACAATCTCCAGACAATCTTAACAAACCCCAAACAAACAAAACAAACCCCAGGCAAACAAAACAAACCCCAGACAAACAAACAACAAAACAGACCCCAGACAAGCAAACAAACCAACAGTAGAACAAACCCCAGATAAACAAACAACAACAGAACAAACACCAGACAATCTTAACAAACCCCAGACAAATAAACAACAGAACAAACCCCAGACAAGCAAACAACAAAACAAACCCCAGACAAGCAAACAAAACAACAACAGAACAAACCCCAGACAAACAAAACAAACCACATACAAAAAAAAATGGCAAACAAACAAAAAACAGAACAAACCCCAGACAAACAAAACAAACCACATACAAAAAAAAACAGGCAAACAAACAAAAAACAGAACAAACCCCAGACAAACAAACAAAACAAACCCCAAACAAACAAACAAACATAAACCCTAAACAAACAACAAAACAAACCCCCAACAAACAAACAAATAAAACCCCAAACAACCAAAACAAACCCCCAACAAACAAACAAAACCCAAACAAAACAAAGCAAGTACCAGCACCCCACTTACCGAGAATGATCCCGATGGACAGGAGAATGATGAACGGCCTTCTGCGTCCCAGCTTCGACCGGCAGTTGTCCGACAGAGAGCCCAAGATCGGCGTCAGGAAGAACCCGATGAAGGGACTCAGGCACCAGATGAGTGTCATGTGCCTGTGCCTGACCCCGATCTTGAGCAGGGTCGGCGAGACGAAGGCGGTTTCGGCGGCATAGCAGAACTCGATGCCCATCACGGCGGCGGAAATGCGAACCATCTCGGCGCGGGTCTTCCGCCTGAGGGGGAGGAGGGGGGAGGGGGGAGGGGGGAGGGGGGAGGGGGAGTTAGTTTTTTTTTTTTACTTTCTACTTTCTTTTCTGAGAAAATGAGTCTATTGTCATCATCATCATCATCACCGATATCATCACCATCATTATTATCATTAGTATCATTATTATCATCATCATTATCATTATTATCATTACTATTATAGTTGTTATCACTATTGCTACTGCTATCGTTATCATCGTTATTCTTATTACAATTATCATGATCATCATTAACCTTATCATTAACGTATTTTTATTATCAATATTATTACATTATCATTACTATTATCATTTGCATCATTACTATCATCATTAGCATCATTACTATTGTGATAATTCTCCTTATCATTATCCTTAATATCATTATTATCAATAACACCATTATTGTTATTTTTTATCATTAATATTAGCATTAGTACCATCACTATTATTTTTATCATCAGAAACAGCATCATTATTATTTTCACTATTATCTGGTTATCTAAAACTATTGGGCGACTCGTTAATTTTTTTTTCTTTCTTTTTTTTTGTGGTGGTGGTGGTTGCCAAACCACTCGAGCTAGTTTAATTACATTTTATTGATGACACGTATTCCGAAATCATGCCAATATGTATGTGTGAACTCATATAAATTCTACAGTCATATTTAGGAATATTTTTTTCTTTCTTTTTAACCATGCAGCGAGTTCAAGAAAAATCCTGGCGACCTTCATTTCAGGGAAATGAAAATCTCATCGCGACAGACAGCGAGTGAGGGCATTAGATTTAGGATTTTGAAAAAAGGAACATCCAAAGACCCTTTTTGGTCACACATTTTGCAATTTGGTTCACCGTTCTACTGAGGAGCACCGAAGTAAGGCAGGCAGCGACCCCGCGAATAATAATCACCCACGAAAAACACAAACAACCTACTTTATGTCTCACGCCGTTTTTCCAAAGAATCGAACATGTTTGTTTTTTTTCCAGAGCGCAGAATTATCCCTTTCTTTCCTCCTCCTCCTCCCTCTCTCCGTTCTTCCCCCTTCCCTCTTCCCATTCGTGATTCCGCCATCACGATATAAATCTAACCTAACCGCACACGACGTTCTGGAATATGTATTTTTTATCACTTTTCCTCCCCCGCCCGGGTGGATACGTCCGGATACGTCCGTCTGCCTTCCACGAACGCCCTGGGGCCTGTTCCCATTTAGATTTCATGTTAACCTGAATGTGATTCTTACCTGAAAATAGCGAGATCTTGGGAATTCTAAACCTGTTAGTATAAAATTGCGGTACATTTATGTCTGCGTCTTCTTTTTTTCGCGTGTTTTTCTTCGCAGTATTAAAGAAAAGTTAATACGAAACATCGCAAAATATCGGAATGCTTATATCATTAATTATGGCATTATGGTAACATGAAACATTCGAAATCAGATGGGTTTCTTTTTATTCGTTACACTTTCTTCATAAAACAATCGCTTTGCACTATAGATTTGTTGATATTATATGTGTTTCATTTATCTTTGCTTATATAAGACAGACGCAAATATATGCAGACAGTTACAAAGTTAAGTAAGTGCACAGTGAAGCATTTAAGCATGTACTGCTTATGTCTAGATATTCATACAAATATATATTGTAATTAGGTTAATCGATAATGTTCGCAGAAAAAGATATGTGAATAGATTGTCGTACGGCATTTAATATATAGGATTTGCGATTTTAAAACATTTAAAGTGTTTAAGACCCTAATCTCAATGTCTAGAAAGATGGCTTCGAATCTATCTTCGTAGACTGGAACACCCATGTCGAAAATATATACTGAGTTGTAGAGTTCCACTCACATTTAGGACAGTCACGATATTCATAATGATCTTTATAGAGGATACAAAAAACATATAATTAGATTCGTGATGTTGTGGTTCACTCCATTCTTTGTTTAACTTTAAGACTTCTGTTGTGCACCAAGAGTCATAATAAACATCATGTTAAACAAACCAAAATATTTTTTATTTAAGGGTGTAGGCGTCCGAAAGTGTCCCCGGAATATTTGCGTTTATTATATATTTCGTTGATTTTAGCTTTCATCATTAACATAAACATCGATATATTTCTTTTAATGCATTGCAATCATGAGATAGGGTGTATTATCGTGAACAGATGAATGTTCATGTTATAGATA
>NC_091556.1:8860936-8865936 GCF_042767895.1 Penaeus vannamei | reverse complement strand
TGGATAGGCGGGTGGATCGATGGGCGGGAGGATGGGTAGATGGGCGGATGGATGAATGATAGGCTGGTGGGCGGATAGGTGGATAGGCGGGTGGATGGATGGGCGGGAGGATGGGTAGATGGGCGGATGAATGTATGATAGGCGGGTGGGCAGATAGGTGGATAGGCGGGTGGATCGATGGGCGGGAGGATGGGTAGATGGGCGGGATGGATGACTGATAGGCTGGTGGGCGGATAGGTGGATAGGCGGGTGGATGGATGGGCGGGAGTATGGGTAGATGGGCGGATGAATGTATGATAGGCGGGTGGGCAGATAGGTGGATAGGCGGGTGGATGGATGGGCGGGAGGATGGGTAGATGGGCGGATGGATGAATGATAGGCTGGTGGGCGGATAGGTGGATAGGCGGGTGGATCGATGAGAGGGAGGATGGGTAGATGGGCGGATGGATGAATGATAGGCTGGTGGGCGGATAGGTGGATAGGCGGGTGGATGGATGGGCGGGAGGATGGGTAGATGGGCGGATGAATGTATGATAGGCGGGTGGGCGGATAGGTTGATAGGCGGGTGGGTGGATAGATGGACAGACGGGCGGGAGGATGGATAGGCGGATGGATGGATTATATGCGGATGGGCGGATGGATGGATGGGCGGGTTACTTGCTTGGTTTGCTGGGCGTGAGTGGGTTGGTGATTGAGGGTTGTTTGTCACATCGGTGTGGTTTTGTAATGTAAATATATATTTGTCGTTTGTTGAATTTCTTTGATTTCTTGTCATTTTATAAGTAATATTTTATCTTTCAATCTTATCTTTATTACTTTTTTTCCATTTTGTTTGTTTGTTTGTTTTTTCGTGAATTATGCATTTATGCTTGTTATTCTTTTCCACATTGCTTCTTTCTCTCTTCTTCCATTCATCTTTTTTTATAGTTTCCACCCCTTCGTATTTATCATCCTTCTTCTGTCCCTCCTCTGTCTCTCTTTCTCTTCCCTTTTCTCGCTCTCTTCCTTCTTTACAAACTTCCCTCTTTATTTTTTTCTTCCCGAATGACTTTCCTTCACCGTTTATGTCTTCTATTTTTGTCTACTTCGTTTCTTCGCCTTTCTTCCTCTCATTTTCCTTATCCCCCTCATACTTATTTCTCATCACTTCCTTCACACCTTTATTCCTCTTTCTAATTCCAATTTCAGTCCCTCCCTTTCCTCCCTCCCTCCCCTCTTTCCTCATTCCTCCCTCCCTTTCCTCCCTCCTTTCCTTATTCCTCCCTCCCTCCGTCCTTTTGCCATTCCTCCCTCCCTTCTTCCTTTCCCCTATCCTCCCTCCCTCTGTTCACCTTCTGCCTTTTTCCTCCTCTTCCTTGACAGAAATACCCTCATGTGAGCAGACACTCGAGATCAAGGCAAGGAAGCTGTTGTGGTCAGGGCGATGTTATGTGCACGCTTGGATACGTACATAAAGGCTACGTCATGCATCTGTAACTGCAGATTTCCATACTTATATGCATGGACATTTCTGTACAGCCACAGATACATGGATAGATGCATGTAATATTGACACATATATATCGTCTAGTTATATATATATATATATATATATATATATATATATATATATATATATATATATATACATATAAATATATATATATATATATATATATATATATATATATATATATATATATATATATATATATATATATATAAGTATATGTATATACATATACATAGATATATATGCCTACGTACATATATATATATATATATATATATATATATATATATATATACATAAGTATATATATATATACATATATATGCATATGAATATGTATGTATCTGGTCTGTATTTATATAAGTATGAGTGAGCCTCCCCAACCCCGCCCCATCCCCCCGCCCCCCTTCCCCCGCCCCTTCCCCCGCCCCTATCACCCCGCCCCTCCCCCCTTGCCGCACCTCCAAGGGCGTGCGCGCGTAGACAAGGTCCATACAGGTAGACCTTCCGCGTAGACTCCCGCCCGCGCCTATCGACGAGCAACGAGTGACGGCAACTCGCCTACGGAGATAATGCAACAGACGGCATCGATTTTCTGCCGTCTCGTCTACCGGAAACTCTCTTATCTACCTCTATTAACTGTGTCATTTTTACCTTTTTTTCGTTTTTTTTTCTCCTTCTTTTTATCTTTTTTTTTCGCTTTACTTCCTTTTTTTTCGTTTTTTTTTCCTAGATGCCAAGTCATTGTTGATTCTTGTTGAGAGATTTCTTTTTGAAACCTGTTGATAATGATGATGTTTGGTATGATAAGGATATTGATGATGACGACATGATAATAGCGATAACATAATAATTATGATGATAGTATTAGAAATAGAATATTAATAATGATAATAATGATAACGATAATAATAATAATGATAATGATAATAATAATAATGATAATAATGATAATAATAACAATAATAATAATGATAATCATGTTATTATTAATAATAATGATAATGATAATTACAGTGATAATCATAATAAAAATAATAACGATGATAACAATTGTAGTGATAATAATCATAAAACAATAACAACGATGATAAAACGGAAGTAGTAGTAGTAATAATAATAATAATAATAATAATAATAATAATAATATCAATAATTCTAATATAAATAATTGTAACAAAAATAATTATACTAACACTACTGCTGCTACTACTACTGGTGATAATAATGATAATAGTAATAATAATGACAACAATAATCATAATGATACAGCAATAACGCCAATCGTGAAAACAATAATAATATAAGTAATGATAAAAATTTTAATAATGCTAATAATAATGTAGAAAAAAATAATGCTAAATAGCATAGTAATAATAATAATAATAATCACAATGATAATATTGATCATAACAATGATAAAAGCAATGAAAATAATGATAATAATAATAATAATAATAATAATAATAATAATAATAATAATAATAATAATAATAATAATAATAATAATAATAATAATAATGATCATGATAATGATGATAATAATGATAATAATAATAACAATTACTATAATCATAATAATAATGACAATAATAATGATAATAATAATGACAATAATAATGATAATAATAATGACAATAATATAACATAATGTAAAAGAGTAATGATGAAAACGATAGCAGTGATAATACTGATGATGATGATAATGATAAAACAATCATTGTTGTTTCTATTATCATTACCACCATTACGATTCCTAATTTTATTACTATTATTGTCATTATTACTATTGTTATCAGTATTATCATTATCATTATTTACCTTTATCATCATCATCAGCATTATTCAATTAACATTATCAATACCATTGTCGTAATCATCATCATAATTATCAATATCATTGTCAATATCTTTTATTTTATTTATTTATTTATAATTATTGTCATGATCACCATCATCATCATCATCATCATCATCATCATCATCATCATCAACATTTATTAATACCATCATCATTATCATTATTATCCTTATCCTTATCCTTATCCTTATCCTTATCCTTATCATTATTATTATTATTATTATTATTATATTTTGTTTTGCTATTCATATGATCATAATAGTCAATTTTGCTATCTTTATCATTACCAAAGTCATTATCACCATCATAATCACCATGATAAAGAATATCACCAAATCATCACACTCTAACAGCAGAGTGCATTTTTTTCCCCCGAAAGTGAAAGTTACAAACTGCTTCACTCACCTGTAGATGTGGGAATAGTCGTCTCCTTCTCCGTGATTCAGATTTTTGATTGCTTTCTCCTTCAGGTCAGTAACTTTGGTCCCCGTCTTCTCCTTCAGCTCGTGAATGGTCCCTGAAGTTCCCTGTTCCTTCAGCGTCCCCCATTTCTCCTTCAGATACCCTTTGAAGACGTGGAGACCGCCGGTGTAGGAAGCTAGTTTTTCATCCATGTTTTCTTTCACTCGTTTCTGCTAGGTATTTTTATTATTATGCCTTTTTTAAAGCTTGAGTTTGTATATGATTATTTTATTCTTCTTTTCTTTATTTTTACTTTCTTTTTATCTCTGTTTTTCCCTCTCTGTCTCGTTGTTGTTTCACACGTTTGGGTTGTCGATGTTTGGGTTAAAGTTATTGAAGTGTGCTGGATGTGAAAATTTTACCTGGTGTTGTTTGCGTTGTGTTTAGGGTAATATTTCTTCTCTAACACTTCACTAGTTCATATTTGCACTCGTCTTGAACTTTTGGGAAATAATTTAGTATTTTCTTAGAATTTCGGACACGCTTATCCACTGCTGTTCATCTTTCTTGAACTGATGTAAATCTAAAGTAAATGTTTGAAAACGGGCATGTTCATCAGACTGTATCTGAAATAGCAGTTCAAACACAAATCTGAAATATTTTTATTTCAAAATCACATTTCATAGTTACACATTAAGAAAACGAACAGTTTGCTTCAATATATGGAACTAGAGTTGCATGAAACGTTTATTCGTGTAGCAAAAAAAAAGAAAATAATAATAATAATAAATGAATAGATAAGATAATAATAATAATAATAATTTAAATAATAATGATAATAACTAGAATGAAACAGAAATAAAAGAATAAAAAACACCGTATCTGAATATAAAGACTTCCTCAGTATTTCGTAAGCATAAAAAAGAAAAATAATAATGTGAGTATAGGCCTATTTCAGACCGCAATATACGCCCTCATAAAAGCGAGAAATAAAAGCGCGTGGGAAAAACAAATGAAACTCGAGCTGGTCTTATTAACATTATAATCTTTTCGATCATTTATAACCAGTCTGGGTTCGTTGCCTGGATTTCCTAAAGCCATGTTATTTTGTTTTGCGAGTAAAAACGCCCTTATCAACATTCATTTTTTGAAGAGCATTATATTTCTAAAAATATTTTTGACATTTCTAACAGTTGCTCTGACTTTCAGTCCTGACACCATACACATAGAAATAGCACATTCTGA
>NC_091556.1:8855936-8858436 GCF_042767895.1 Penaeus vannamei | reverse complement strand
ATTATTACTAACATTACCATCATCATCATTGTAATGATTATCATTATTAGTATTATTACTATTATTTTTAATAATGATAATAACAAAAACAACGGCAACGATAACAATGATAAGATAATAGTCATGATCTTAGTAATTGTACTAATATAATGATAATAATAATAATGATAAATTAGTACTTTCTCTTATTAATTTTTACCTTAGTTACCCGCTTTTATTTGGTTTTCTGTAATTACTTTTAATCAAAATTCGGTATCGAGGTTTCTTCCTGAATATTTTTGTTGGTGTGTGTTTTTAGTCATCTTAATTTTTCAAACATTTTATTATCTTTTACGGTCTAAATTTTATTTGTTTTTATTTCATGTTAGGGAAAGCACATTTTATACATTTCGTTTATTCATGATTTTCATTATTTCATCTTTCTATTTCTGCTGTTTTTATTTACATGTTTTCCCCTCATTTCATGCACGCTACTCGTATTTTTATAACTATATTTCAATTAATTGAAAACATTTACCAAAGATGTATACCCCAGACGTCAGCGAAACAGGCGGTCATATATAGTCAGCAAATGTGTTTTGTTTTATCTCAGTGCGGTTTTATGGGGTTCAGACCTTATCATCCGATAGAAAAAAATGAATACTCTTCTACAATCCCATTAGCTTTGCAAAATAGTAATAAAGGTGGTAGAGAGGGTGTAAAACTCAAACAATTCGAGGGATTTCATGATACGGGCTTCTCCAGCACCGACAGAAAATGGCGCGAAATCTAGAAAATTATGAAAATAAGGTGGACGGAATTGTAGTTGTAGCGGATGACATAGAAGGAATGCAACTGAGACAATAGGAACTGTTCCTCGTGGCGTGACGATAGACAGTTGCAACCGGTCTGTTAGAACCAATAAGAATTGAAATAGACAATATAAGACAGATCTACGGGAAATCAGTTGAAATTCAAATCAGTTCCATTTGAGTCGTATAATGCATGCTTGATGTTGGAGGCTGTTTCTGCCCCTTTCTCTACCTGAAATCATTATGCCTATAACGAAAGGAGCGGTGGATATTGGTCCCAATTCCCGCCAACAGTGACGGGGAGGATCCTGACGACTCGCAGGCCGGCCATCTTGGATTCCTCGGTTAAGGTAAGAAATAATCCAAACTGTTCGATATTTTCCCGTGTTCTATCATGCCAGAACATACGAGGTGGAGATCATATAGACCAAGTAAGGATAGGGGCGGTTCTAATTTACTATTACATCGCAATAGCTAAATAACTGATTGGCTTCCAATATTTCGCTTTTACCCCCGCAATTTTTATTTTTTTATTTATTCACCATGTAAGACTCATCAGCTTTACGATTATCACCCTAATGTATATTTCGCTCTACATACAATTCCTGTTTTTGTTATACGCACCATTATTGCTTTTGGTAATTGATTACGTAGTGACCGCGTCCTCTGAGACGAAGACCCTATTACTCCAGCCAACATTACGGGCTCTCAGGGGAATCCACAAACATCTTATGAACCGTATGAACAGATGAACCCCCTGTCTCCCTCTGTCTATCTATCTGGATGTCCGTCTGTCTGCATCTATTTATCTGTGTATCTATCTGTTGACTCTCTCTCTCTCTCTCTCTCTCTCTCTCTCTCTCTCTCTCTCTCTCTCTCTCTCTCTATATATATATATATATATATATATATATATATATATATATATATATATATATATTTAACTCTCTCTCTCTCTCTCTCTCTCTCTCTTTCTCTCTCTCTCTCTCTCTCTCTCTCTTTCTCTTTCTCTCTCTCTTTCCCTCCCTCTCTCTCTCTCTCTCTCTCTCTCTCTCTCTCTCTCTCTCTCTCCCTCTCTCCCTCTCTCCCTCCCTCCCTCCCTCCCTCTCTCCCTCTCTCCCTCTCTCCCTCTCTCCCTCCCTCCTTCCCTCTCTCTCTCTCTTTTTCTCTTTCTCTCTCTCTCACTCTCTATTTTGCTTCATTATATAACCCTCAGGCGAATCCACGAAAATAAACATATTAAAAAAATGTATACTAAGTAAAATCTTCTCAATCGGTTCGTTTATTGTAGGATCCTGTTGTTAAAGTGTCGGAACCTTTTAATAGCTGTCACAAAAATTCTGAAATGGATTTTCCTCTTTTTCTTTGTCGTTATACTTTTCGTATGTTTGTTTTTTTCTCGTTGTTGACTTTATTTTCCTCGTCTAATTTTTTTCAAGGTATTCATTACACAAACCTCATCTCCGTTTGTGACCTGTTTTCATTACGGCCATTTTCCCGCTTAACCGAATTTTTCTTATCGTTGCATTAGCCGCAAATCGACCTCAGCTTTATCCGTTTTATCATAATTATTTGGACGATGTCTCCTTTCATGTTCTCTCTCTATCTCTCTCTCTTTCAAATGCTCTCTCATTGTCTTCTCTCTCTTCCTCTCTCTCTCTCTCTCTCTCTCTCTCTCTCTCTCTCTCTCTCTCTCTCTCTCTCTCTCT
>NC_091556.1:8849971-8855436 GCF_042767895.1 Penaeus vannamei | reverse complement strand
ATATATATATATATATATATATATATATATATATATATACATATATATATATATATATATATATATATATATATATATATATATATATATATATATATATATATACATACATACACATAATCACTCGCGTCTCGACACCCACGACCCAAACAAACGGCCATAGACACAGACCTACTGTACAGACCTTGATATACTCTGATCTCATGTTATGGTCGACCCAGTGAGAGGGAAACACCCAGTGAGAACCTGCACCGCGGGGGTCGAAGGTAGGTCGTCAGCCGGTGATCGATGCCATTGTCATTATCTACGTTTCTTTATTTGAGTCTTTATCGCCTGTTTCTTATCACCTCTTTTGTGTCATTGGTTTATTCATCTTCTTTGTATTTGGTTTGTTGTGAGGTATTTTTCAGGTTATTAAAGTGTTGTTGGTTGTAGGGATTGTAGGAAGATGTGTAACGCTTGTATAAAGAGGTGTTTTTATGTTTTTTTCTTTCTTTCATTCATTTCTTTTACTCCTTCTCCTTCGTTGTTGTCTTCTCCATTTCCTTCTTCTTCATTTTCTACTTCTACTTTTTTTTCTTCTTCTTCATTTTCTCCTTCCACTACTATTTCTTTTTTCTTCTTCTTTCTCTTTTTTTCCTTAGATAAACCAAGCTCATGGTTCACAAGCAATTCAAATCTATTCGCAAGCAAACATTTGAATTAAATTGATTCATTCAAATTTAAATAATTTCCCTATTTCCATTCATTTTTTATCAATGCCATTTGCTAATTATTCATCTACCATTTTTTCTTTTTTTTAAGACCGCCACACTCCTACATAATTTCCAAATAAATGTTATTACTAATACCAAATAATCACTTTTTTTTCTTGTTTTTTTTTTCTCTTCATTTTAAAGAAATGCCTTTTATATATATTTTCTTTTCATTTTTTTTTTTTTTTTTTTTGGGGGGGGCGTCTTTTCGATTCATTCACGTGTAAGGAAAAGAATTTTGAGTTCAAGTTCCATTTACGTAATGAGATGCCCGTATCATACCAGGGCGTCGTGCATTAACGTGATGCATCTTACCAAAGGATCTTGTGATTTTCTTAAATGGTTTGTCATTTAGATTCTAATCAACGTTGTGTTACTATCTTTTCAGTATAATATGTTTTAACAAAACCTTTTTTTACTTATTTATCTTTATCTGTTTTTAGGATCTATCTGTCTATAGGTATATATTTTTTTTCTTTCTATCTTTCTTATATTCTTTTGTTTTTTATTTCTTTCTCTTCTTTTCATTTATTTATTATTTTTGTTTTCTTCGTCTTCTTCTTCTTCAAGCATCCGATATATATTTTAGCTTGCAAAACCTGTCGAGAAATATTCAGAAATATATCTGACATAAAAATAAAAAAGAAATAATAATAATTAAAAAAATAAAAATGTTCAAAATTTATCACACTGTCTCTTTTTTGTTCAGTCAATACTTCTTTCTTTTGCCTTCAGTCGATACTTCGGAATTCGTTTTATCGTTAACTTCTGAAAATGTCATTATGAAGTTTCCTCTTCCACGCTGACTGTTTTCGCCGGTCGATATTTTCGGGGTCTGTCTTTTCCTTCCTTTATTGCTGACTTCCATGACTGTTTTGACGACTTTTATTGAGTGACTGTTCCTTATGTGTGTGCGATTTCCAGCGACTGATTTGGTCTCGTTTTTTTCTTTCTTTCTTCTTCTTATCATTGTTATTATTTCTTCTTCTTCTTCTTCTTCTTCTTTGTCTTATTCTTCTTCTTCGTCTTTTTCTTTTTCTTTTTCTTCTTCTTGTTCTTTTTCTTCTTCTTTTTCTTCTTCTTCTTCGTCTTCTTCTTTGTCTTTTTCTTCTTCTTCTTCTTTTGCTATTTCTGTGGCTTACTATTTTCAGCGATCACTTAGATTAAATTCATGTTGTTTTTCTATGAATTTCTTGCAATTACTTTATAGTATGTGTTTTTTACTTGTGTGGTTTGTAGATTTTTTTTTATTTTTATTATCATATTTTTTTAATTTTTTTATTTTTTCATTATTATTATCTTATTTCTTTTTTTCCTTTTTTGCATTTGTTTTATCAGTCTTCTTTCAAGAGATATTTCCTGATTTTCCTAAAAAAAAGTCAAACTAAATATTCCATCACTGGATTATTGTCCATCAAAAAATTTCATTGTTATTTCCCATCAGTTCTTTCCATCTTTTTCGCTCACCTTTTATCATCACTCTTCACCACCCTTTTCCATATTTTTTTCATCATTATTCACCACCAATTTCTCTCGTCCTCATCATTCATCACCGCCTTTTTCCATCATCATTCTTCATCATCGTTCTCCACCATTTTGTCTCACCCTCATCGATATTCACCACCATTTTCTCTCATTACCATTCTTCAACACCATCCGGATCTTCGTCGTCACCACTCCTCCACCATCTTTGACACCATCTTTCACCACTATCTTTCATTTCCTTTACCTTCACTACTTGTGGATGTCATCTTCGACCACTTTCACCCTGACCACTCACCACTCTCCATCACCATCTTCAACACCTCCATTCCCACCCTCACCCTCACTTTCACCGCTCTCAACTCCTCCTCATCACCTCCCTCGCCGCACTCCACTCACCCTCATCACTCTATACTCTCCCTCACTACTACTCTCCACTCTCCCTTACCCCCACCTTCACCGCCTTCCACTCTTCCACACCACACACCACTCTCCCTCATCATCACCCTCACTGCTCTCCACTCTCCCTCACCATTTAACTTTACCACCACCTTCACCGTTCTCCCGTCTCCCTCACCCTCGCCCTCACTGCTCTACACTCTCCCTCACCACTCTCCCACACCCTCACCTTCACTGCTCTCCACTCTCCCTCACTGCTCTCCACTCTCCCTCAACGCCTCTCTCAACATCACCATTCTCCCTCACCACTCTCCACTCTCCGTCGCTGCTCTCCACTCTCCCTCACCGCCTCCCTCACTGCTCTCCACTCTCCCTCACCGCCTCCCTCACTGCTCTCCACTCTCCCTCACCGCCTCCCTCACTGCTCTCCGCTCTCCCTCACCGCCTCCCTCACTGCTCTCCACTCTCCCTCACCGCCTCCCTCACTGCTCTCCACTCTCCCTCACCGCCTCCCTCACTGCTCTCCACTCTCCCTCACTGCTCTCCACTCTCCCTCACCGCCTCCCTCACTGCTCTCCACTCTCCCTCACCGCCTCCCTCACTGCTCTCCACTCTCCCTCACTGCTCTCCACTCTCCCTCACCGCCTCCCTCACTGCTCTCCCTCACCGCCTCCCTCACTGCTCTCCACTCTCCCTCACCGCCTCCCTCACTGCTCTCCACTCTCCCTCACCGCCTCCCTCACTGCTCTCCACTCTCCCTGACCACCTCCACTCTCCCTCACCCTCGCCCTCACTGCTCTCCACTCTCCCTCAACGCTTCTCATCACCACTCTCCCTCACCGCTCTCCACTCTCCCTCACCGCCTCCCTCACTGCTCTCCGCTCTCCCTCACCGCCTCCCTCACCCTCGCCCTCACCGCCTCCCTCACTGCTCTCCACTCTCCCTCACCGCCTCCCTCACTGCTCTCCGCTCTCCCTCACCGCCTCCCTCACACCTCTCCACTCTCCCTCACCGCCTCCCTCACCCCTCTCCACTCTCCCTCACCGCCTCCCTCACTGCTCTCCACTCACCCTCACACCTCTCCACTCTCCCTCACCCTCCCTCACCGCCTCCCTCACCGCCTCCCTCACCGCCTCCCTCACTGCTCCCGACTCTCCCTCACCGCCTCCCTCACTGCTCCCGACTCTCCCTCACCGCCTCCCTCACTGCTCCCGACTCTCCCTCACCGCCTCCCTCACTGCCCTCCACTCTCCCTCACCGCCTCCCTCACCACCACCCTCCCAGCTGACGTAATTAAGTGTTTCCGGAAAAGGCAATCGATACCCGACCAGACCGATTCCTTAATTGTCTTGACCGACTGTCTCTGGTACTCTCGTGTGCCGGTACTAACCCGTTGACCTTAATGTGGTGATGTGGTGGTGATGGTGGTGACCGTGTTTAGGTGTGGTGTGGTGTTGTTGGGGTGTGGTGTGATGTTGTTGGGGGTGTGATGTGATGTTTGGGTGTGTGGTGTTGTAGTCTTGTTTTGGGTGTGATGTGATGTTTGGGTGTGATGTTGTGGTCTTGTTTAGGTGTGTGATGTTGTGGTGTTGTTTGGGTGTGTGATGTTGTGGCCTTGTTTTAGATGTGATGTGATGTTTGGGTGTGTGATGTTGTGTGTTGTTTGGGTGTGTGATGTTGTGGTGTTGTTTGGGTGTGTGATGCTGTGGTGTTGTTTGGGTGTGTGATGTTGTGGCCTTGTTTTGGATGTGATGTAATGTTTGGGTGTGTGATGCTGTGGTGTTGTTTGGGTGTGTGATGTTGTGGCCTTGTTTTGGATGTGATGTAATGTTTGGGTGTGTGATGTTGTGGTGTTGTTTGGGCGTGTGATGTGGTGTTGTTTGGGTGTGTGATGTTGTGGTCTTGTTTTGGATGTGATGTAATGTTTGGGTGTGTGATGTTGTGGTGTTATTTGGGCGTGTGATGTTGTGGTGTTGTTTGGGTGTGTGATGTGATGTTTGTGTGTGTGATGTTGTGCTGTTGTTTGGTTGTGTGATGTTGTGGTCTTGCTTGGGTTTGTGATGTTGTGGTGTTGTTTGGGTGTGTGATGCTGTGGTGTTGTTTGGGTGTGTGATGTTGTGGTGTTGTTTGGGTGTGTGATGTTGTGGTGTTGTTTGGGTGTGTGATGTGGTGGTGTTGTTTCGGTGTGTGATGTTGTGGCCTTGTTTTGGTTGTGATGTAATATTTGGGTGTGTGATGGTGTGGTGTTGTTTAGGTGTGTGATGTCGTGGTCTTGTTTGGGGATGGTGTGATGTTGTTAGGAGTGTGGTATTGTAATGTTTGAATGTGATTTAGGGGCCTTGTTTGGCTGTGATTTTGAGGGCCTTGTCTGTTGTGATGTGATGCTTAGGTGTAGTGTTGTAATATCATTCGAGTGTGGTGTTGTGATATTGCGTGGATGTGAAGTTATGATGTTGTTTGGGTGTGAAGTTGTGGCCTTGATTGTGTGTGGTGAGATATTGTTTGAGTGTGATGTGGCCTCGTTTGTATGTAATATAAACCTGATGTTGTGATGTGACGGTGTGACCTTGTTTAGATGTGATGATGTAATATTGTTTTTGTGTGGTGTTGTGGCCTCGTTTGTGTGTGATGCCTTACCTGTGTTTGTATGTGATGTGGTAATTACATGTGATGTTCTTCTTTGAGACCTTGTTTGGCCGTGATGTGGTGCCTTTATGTGCGATGAGGTGTGGTGTTGTGATGGTGTGAACTGATGGTGATATTATCTGAGCTTATGTGGTGACTTTATGGTGTTGTGTTCACCTTCCTTGGTGTGATGTGGTGATCTTG
>NC_091556.1:8817471-8824971 GCF_042767895.1 Penaeus vannamei | reverse complement strand
TATGTGTGTTGCTCCGGCCGTCTCCCGAAAGATAGGATATTCCACACAATAGAAAAAAAATACCAGTCGAAACCTCACTTGCTAGTTATGAGAGAATGGGACGAGATTTGTTTTGAACACTAAGCAATTCGAGTCAGCTGTGTGTGGTTGGGTTATGTCTATGTGATATCATGGTGTGAACAACGAGACGTGAGATGAACAGGTTTCACAATTATGTTTACTTAGGGGGGGAGATATGTGTATATGGAAAATGGATTACAGGCAAGACAGCGTATAATTGAGTGCAGAGTATAAAACACAAGTGATGGTATATACAATCAGTATTTATTCTTAATAATAGCAGCCCTGATTATAATAGTTAGTAAACATTACTAACTTTTATAAGCAGGGTGGCCACAGAGACAGATACAAAAAGAGAGAAGAGAGAGACCAAGGTATAGATAAATCTCCGAAGGACTATTGAATAACAGACAGAAACACTGACAATAAAACCAGTTATCCTCATATACAATATTTACTTCATTAGCTTCATTATACACAAAACACACTAAGCACGAACATGAAAATAAACGCTTAAATATCATATAATCAACATAGTATGCTGCCAGCGAATACATTATTTACAGAACTCCATAAGGAAGAATATACACAAAACAAAATACAAGACACAGGAGTGCTCCTTCAGACAAGACTAGAGACACTGGGAGGCTTTGCTGTCATTGGCATCCCTCCCACGCACACACGCACACTCATAACAAAAAAAAAGATAAAAACATCTATATTAATAATGGTGATGATGATGACGATGATACTAATAACATTGTAATCATAATCATAATAATGCTAATGATAATCATAATGATAATGATAATAAAAACAATAATAGTAATACCAATAATAAAAAATATATAATAATAATCACCATGACAATATTGATAGCAATATCAAAAATAATAAAACATTGGTAATAATAAAAATGATGATCAGAATATTAATATTATCATCACTATTATTATAATCATTAATAACACCAATGATAATAATAACGATAATAGAAAACATGCAATAATGATAACAATAAATATAAAAATAATAACAAAACCTTTTGTTAAATACCTAAAGACGCAATAATTCACCTGAATTTATTTATATATATTCTACAAAATTAACAGTGGGTGCTATACGGAACAAGAAAACCAATATTCGCCATTAAGTTTTGTTACGGTGATGCATATATAAACATGTATATACATATATATATATATACATGTATATACATATATATATAATATATATATATATATATATATATATATATATATATATATATATATACATATATACATATATATATATATTTATATATATATATATATATATATATTTATATATCTATATATATATATATATTTATATATTTATATATATATATATATATATATATATATATATATATATATATATATATATAGGATTACTCTGTTTTCTTAGAGTAATCTAAACTACTGGTGTTGCTTAGATGCGATGCAGTCGAATCCAGATATCTTTGTTTATGTCAGATTTATATTTGATGACTTTTCTTAAAATAGGAGATTATGATGTAGTTAGACTCACTCACTCACTCACTCACTCACACACACACACTCACTCACTCACTTTCTTTCTCTCTCTCTCTCTCTCTCTTCTCCTTTTCTTTCCCTCTCCCTTTCTCTCCCTCTCTTTCTTTCTCCCTCTCCCTCCCCTTCTCCCTCTCCCTCCCCTTCTCCCTCTCCCTCCCCTTCTCCCTCTCCCTCCCCTTCTCCCTCTTTCTCTTCGTCTTCCTCTCCCTCTCCTCTATATATTTATATATACTTATATACTTACATACATATATATAATCACACACACACACACACACACACACACACACACACACACACATACATACATATAACTACCCGAATAAATATGAGACTCCAAAGTACCGAATAAAACACAAAACACATCCCAAGAATCCTTAAAATCATTTTTCTCTTTTTAAACCCATCCGGATAAAGACACAGGGTGGAATCCAGTCACCGGACAAGGCACATGGGAGAGAGGACGGGGGGGGGGGGTGCGTCCGGTTAATAGAACATCCTCTTCGAACTCCGAACGTTCCTGAGGACGTCAAGCAACTGGGGTCGGGACAGCGGGCAGGACGGGTAGAGGCCGTGGCAAGGGGAAGGATCTATCCCTGTCGCCAGCTGGCCCATGTGTGCCGCCAGCTGGTAGGAATAGACGGGGGAACCGGGCCCTTCCATCACGACGTAGTTCCTGTGGGAAAGAGATGAAGAAAAAATAATTATTTTGGTTTACTATTCTATTGTTATTGTTGTTAAATTAAGATTATTACTTTTATTATTCTTATTCTTACTACTGCTACTGTTGTTGGTGTTATTGTTGTTAAATTATTATTATTACTTATATTATTTTTATTTTATCCATACTACTGCTACTGTTGTTGGTGTTATTGTTATTAAATTATGATTATTATTATTATCATTTTTATAGTTACTTATGTCAAAATAAATTTACATTATTGTTATTTGTATTATACGCGTACTTAGTTGCATTATAGTTTGAACAAATATTATTAATTATATCATTATCATTATTTTATTACTGCTATCATTTTCTTCTACAATTATTGTCATTATGATTAATTCTTTTACTCATATTTTTTCCTCTGTTCTTGCAATTGAGACTTATTATGACAAGCAATCTTTTCAAAAAGTTTTCGCTAAAGTGTTTTTCTTCTTGAATCCTTGATTTAAGTCTACACGTCGAGGAACAATATAAAAGAAGACATCTTGTAAATGCTGTTAACCAGGGCTTCTAAGGAATTTCGAGAACTGAATTTGAATACGCTTGCACATGTGTAAATATATGTAGGAAGGAGAAATTTTAACATAACACGCGAGTTCCGGAATAGTTAAGAATGGGAAGCGAAAAAAAAATCTTGTTCATTTCTGCTCGGTCTCTTTCTCTCTTCCTTGAGGCTCTAATGTAATACAATATACAGATTATTAGAGGAATATACCCTCTTCATTACAAACATCTATGATGAGTTTGAGCCACAGTTTTGGAAGATTAACTCTTTTCAGACTTCGGAAAGTCAAATTTGATTGTAAGAAAATTATATCTACATCAATCACATCAATAATCAATAATAATTATAACATTCCGGACGGTCGGTTTAACTTCAAATCCAATAACATTATAAGAATAGCCACGCGCTGTCTCGTCTGCCACTACCTCCGAATGCAGTCTCGCCACACAGATTTTGAAATCAAAATTACACAATACTCAGAAATGAACTATCAAAAAAGAAGAAAAAAAACTATTAAAAACATCTGTATCCTTAATTACCACACAGAGAGATCCGGCTTCACACACTTTTCCTCACACTGACTCCCTTTGTTGAAGAATGTAAAATCAAAGCGGAGCGAATGGTCGCCTTTTGGAACTCGGGTGAAAAATAATCCAAGGAGTTTAAAACAGGATCTTCCTCATTTCATGTTCTTTGGCTGTGTTTTCGATTTCCTTGAAGTGCATTGTTATTCTTTTGTTGAATGTTATTGTTACGGGCGTTATTTTTTCTTGACGTTATTGTTATAATTATCATTATTATTATTATCTTACTATTATTAGAATTATTTTTTATCATTATTTTTATTATCATTATTATTATCATTATTATTAATGTTATCATTATCATTATTATTATTGTTATCATCATTATTATCATATCATTAACATTATCAGTATCATAGTCATTATCATTATCATCATCCAAAAAATTATCATCACAAAACTAAATGTTAAAATATCGTAGTAAATATAGCACGATCGTCTTTTTTTGCTATCATGACTAATAACATTATTATAATTATTATTATCTGCATGATAATATTAATAATAAAATATTATTATTAATATCAATATCAATATTTGTAGTAGAAGTAATACTGATATTACCGTTATCATTATCATTATCATTGTTGTTATCGCTATTATCACCATCATTATCATTGTTATTATTATGATTATTTTTTTAATTATGATTACTTTTGTCATCATTATTATCATAACTATTGTTACTATCTTCGGTGTTAATTGCAATAAAATTATATGTGATAATTCCCATTACTTTCTCATCATTTACCAAAACAAACGTATTTTTCGTTATCATAAATGGATCACCCACCATTGTAACCTACAATTGGGGAATCTATATACGATAACCTACAATACAATTTAGACTATCATAAATAATGTATCTCATTACCGCTATCATTATCATCGATAACTTCCTCATCGCCATTTTCATTACGATCGTTATCTTCATAATCGCCATTCTTGTCTATCACTATCATTATCATTATTATCTTCATCGTCATTATCATTACTAAGATACGTTCATAATCGTCATTATTATTACTACCATTACGTTCACAATCGTCATTATCATTCATGTCTATCCTTACCATTACACTCATTATCATCTTTATCTTCCCCATCGTCATTATCACTAATTCCATTATCTTCATAATCGTCATTATCACTCTTGTCCATCATTACCATCATTGCCAGTATCACCATCATCACCATTACCTAAAGAGAGCGATGATGTCCTTCTCCAGTTCGGTGAGATCGGCGCCCGGAGGCTGAGCGTGGACTTCGCAGATGAACCTCGGGAGGCAGGAGTAGAGGTCGAAGTGGAAGGTGGCCGTTCTCACGTACATCCCTGAAAATGGGGGGAAAGGTGGTTTTAAGGTGGTTTACAGGTGGTTGGGTCGTTAGAGGAGTGGTGGATGGTGGTTGGGTAGTTCGGAGAAGGATGGACGGTGGTTGGTTGGTCGTTCAAAATAGTGGATGGTGATTGGTTGGTCGTTCAAAATAGTGGATGGTGATTGGTTGGTCGTTCAAAATAGTGGATGGTGATTGGTTGGTCGTTCAAAATAGTGGATGGTGATTGGTTGGTCGTCCAAAAATGGTGGGTGATTGGTTGGTCGTTCAAAAATAGTCGATGGTGATTGGTCGGTCGTCCAAAAATGGTGGATGGTGGTTGATTCGTCCAAGGAATAATGAACTGTGATTAGCTTGTCACTGAGAAACAATAGCTGGCGTTTAGGTAATTTGAGAAATTAACAGTTTCGTCTTCTGAGAAAAGGTAGAGATTTACTGGTTTGGGGAAGTGTCATCCTCATATACAACCATAGTAAAGAGGAGAATGTTAAGAATGAATCTTAATCTATGTCTTATCTTTAAAGTCAGGAAGAAATGTAGCTGGTGTTTGTAGGTCCTGGAAGACGAAAACAGCTGGTTCGTCTTTGAGAATAGGTCACTGATGAATGCCTCTCTTGGTCGAAATGGGAGGCTGCGACTTAAAAACACATCCTTGGAAGCAGGAAAGAACGCGCTTCATAAACTTCAGTTCAATGACCTTCAAGTAGAAAGTTGCGAAGTGACCAATACCACTTAAAGGAAGAGGAAGATAAGTGATGACGTTGCGTGGAGTTCTGACTTATAGCCATCGGAAGGGAAAATAGAGTGTCTTTAATTTTAGAAGAGTGGCTTAACTAAAAGAAAATTTAAGGCGATTCGGTCGTTTTAAGAAAGATCACGGGTGACTGGTTCGTATCTCCCGGAAGAAAACTGACTGGTTCATCCCTGTGAGAAGATAATTGAGGTATTTGATCAAAGTGGTATTAGTTTTGATTAAAAAAGAAATAAAAATGGAAGTGAGAAAAAGACCACCCCTCTTTAATTTTAAGGATGACTTGAGAAAAAGCGGATCAAAAGTGATTGGTTCATTCTGAAAAAAGTTGAAAGGTCATGGGTTGTTTGAGGAATTATGAAATGTATTTGGTTCTCATGAAATGAGTCCCAAACGAATCAGAAAGTCATTGATAAATAGAATGAGAAAATGTCACAAAAAGTGCAGCACGATAAATAGCAAGATTCATTACATACAGTTGTGGAGGCCTACATTACATCGACTCTCTCCCTACTCCTTCTCCATCCCTCCCCCTCCCCCCCTCTCTCTCTCTCTCTCTCCCTCCCCCTTTTCTCACTCTCTCTCTCTCTCTCTCTTCTAACTCCCTTTTTGCTCCCTCCCTCTCCCTCTTCCTCCCTCCGTCTCCCTTTCCCTCCCTTCCTCTCCTTCTTCCTCCCTCCCTCTCCCTCTTCCTCCCTCCCTCTCCCTCTTCCTCCCTCCCTCTCCCTTTTCCTCCCTCCCTCTCCCTTTTCCTCCCTCCCTCTTCCTCTTCCTCCCTCCCTCTCCCTCTCCTTCTTCCCCCTCTTCCTCTTCCTACTTCCCTCTCCCTCTTCCCCCCTCCCTCTCGCTTTCTTTCTCTCTCGCCCCCTCTTGCTCCTTCTCTAACATTCCCTCCATCTTTTAAAACTTCCTTTCTCTATTCACTTTCCTCTTCCTCCATACTCCCTCCGTCCTGCATCGACCTTATCCACCTCCACCTCCTCCACCCCCCTCGGACGTCCATACTCGAAGAACTCTTCCTCCATCCACCTGTTTTTTTCCACATACATCATCCGCGTCCACAGCTATCCCGCTTTCACACACACACACACAGAAACACATACAAACACACCTTGAACACAACCAAACCACTTCCAACTTCACATAGCAAACCCCCCTTCCCCGAAGTCTAAGCCAAAAAATTGCAACTAAACTTACGCGATTTCGCCCGGAAGGATTTCGCATAAGATGGTCTGTCGTCATCCTTGTCGTCGTCGTCATCGTCGTCGCGGTACAAGCTGTTGATGAAGCCGTCGTTGTCTTCGTCCTCGTCGTCCAAAAGGGGTCTGTCTCCCTTGCGCTGCCCCCTGCCGTGCTTCCTGTCTTCAGCGCCTCCGATGGCCCGGCTGAGTCGTCTGGCTGCTATCTGGAATTAAAAAGGTCTGTCTTGTAAACATTTTTCGAGGAGTTAGAATCTCGGACCATCGTAAACTTTGATGATACTAATGACGGTTGTATTTTCTATTATTGATATTATTATTGTTGACAGATTATGTTCCATCTGGAGGGTTCCAGGAACGGCCACTTCTGCCTGTGTGGTCTCATTCCAAGTCATTTCCTTTTCCCGAGTTCCAGGACTCTAAGTCTCATTTTCCTTGGTCTAATTAGCGGCCTGTTTGCTCTTAAACGTTTGGAAATGGCTACCGAGGTTCCCCTTCTTCATCCATTCTTCATCGCCATACTGTACCATCGTATCAATATGGCCTTTACTTCTCCCACATGCTCCTCCGAACAGGTTGGTAAGTCTCTTGAATCAAAGTATTTTAACTCTACATCTGAGGCATTACGTCCCAAAGACCAGGATCTTGGGACAGGACTCCTCTCTTTGTACTGTGGACTTCCGTGGGGACAATGGCTGAGTGTCAGCGTCCTTTCTTCAAGGGAATTAGTTCGGTTTCTCTCCTGACATCCAAGAACATGCATTCCTCAGTTCAGTTTTG
>NC_091556.1:8794971-8799971 GCF_042767895.1 Penaeus vannamei | reverse complement strand
AGGGTGATAACGATAATGATAATGATGATGACGATGACGACGAGGAGGGGGAGCAGGAAGAGGATGTTAATAATGGTAATAATGATTATAATAATTATAATAGCAATAATGATAATGATAATAATAGTTGCAGTAATAGCAATGAAGATAATGATATCATATCATTTTCATAATCGTCTGTATCATTTTCATTATCATCACCATCATCATTATTATCATTATATTATTTAATCATTATAATTTCTCTATCATTATTACTACTACTGTTGCTGGTATCACTATTATTATCATTACCATTATTATCGTTACTACTGCTACTACTATTACAACTACTGCTATCACTGTTTTATTGCTGTTAGTATTGCGATTATAATGATAATAAAACCAATTGTTATTATTATCATTATTAGTATTATTATCATTATTATTGTTATCATTATTATTATTATTATTATTTTCATTATTATTATTATTATTATTATTATCATTATCATTATTATTATTATTATTATTATTATTATTATTATTATTATTATTATTATTATTATTATTATTATTATTATTATTATTATTATTATTTTTATTATTATTATCATTAGCATTGCTATCATTACCATCATCCTGAAAAGTAAAAGTAATGATTATAGTAGTGGTGGTTAGTAGTAGTTGTTTTTGAAATAATCGTAGTAGTAGTAGTAGCGGTAGCAGTCAAGGTCTATATAAGTTGGTAGCAGTAGAAGCAGCAGCAATAGTAGTAATAGTAGTAGTAATGATAATGACGATGATTGCAACTTCAGCCAAACTGTCGCTGTTTGCTTTTCGTAATTCTGAATAATTATCTGTGTGCAAATAGTGGATAGGGCCTGGGCTGCGGTTACCATCCACTGATAGTGCAGGTCAGCAACATTGAACTCGTGTCAGATTGAACTTGGGTCAGCAAAGACTGTCAGCCAAGATAATTACAACTGCAATTTAGTATGTGCTTGTATGTGTGTGTGTGTGTGATTTAGCGTGTGTTTCATTTCTGTGTTTTTATATTTAAACATCCGTCTGTACGTATATGAAAATACATGTTGGTGAACGTTTATTCCCTGTTTCTATAAATTAGGGGTACTTAAAAAGTAAGGTGATGGTCAAGTAATGTGCATTTTTAACTACAAATCTAAAGTCCTTTTTGTTTCTAGCGCATCTCTGTTAACAAATAATGCATCGTTATTTCTTGATGTGTTCTTTGAAAAATAAATAATAATAGAAAGATGTTATACCTACGTTTACGTGTCACCCAGGTTTCTTTAAATCCGGCTCTTATAGAGGTGTTACGTTGGAACTTATTTTAAAAAGAAATATTTTTTTATATTAGAGAATACCAAATAATAAGTTTTTGCTGATAATGTAAAGCCTTTTTGTAGCCTTTTTGTCTTCAAAGGAGAGAAATAGGTGAATATAATATATGATTCAAAAGCTGGATGTAGCAGGTCTAGTTGTCAGAAGCAACGTAAACATGTCGGGTCTACTGGTAAGGCAAATTCATATTTTTTCTTGTTATGGCCATTTATAAATATTTGTTCTCATATCTCAAGAGAATACATGACAGAATATAAATTAGTTTTATGAATTGTTAATATTTAATTATTTGTTGGGTCTTAGTTTTAAAAAAGGACAGCAAAGTTCTTAGTACCGGGATCTACCCTGAAACATTTCATTATCGTAGTTGCTATTATGATATAATCTTAGCTTTTGTTAATGTTTGGAAAGCGTTCTCGCGAAGAAATGGGGAAATTACGGTGATGGTCATGTAGAACACAAAATTATTAGTTTAGATAATTGACCTGTTCATAGTAAAAGTCATATACAACAATCCATTCACTTGTCTTTCCTAGTATGGTAATTATTGGGATTACCTTCGAATAACCGAGCGTTATGATGTTGGTATTTATGGATTCCTCTTATTCTATACTATCTAGATATATCAGTATTCACCTCACAAACTCCCCATTTGTGACAGCCTTGTCCGTGATAGCAGGGGAGGGCATGATATGGGTACAAGTTACTGAGAGTGATGCAGGGAGATAGAGGGATATGGACAATGCCATCTATAGAGCATAAAAAGTAAGAGTCAGAAGTAACTGAGGTTCAGCTGCAGCAGCCTCATATTCACTGCTAAGTGATGAAAATATCACCTGCATATCACCACTTCAGAGAAGTAACTGAGGTTCAGCTGCAGCAGCCTCATATTCACTGCTAAGTGATGAAAATATCACCTGCATATCACCACTTCAGAGACCGTCACTCATCTTGTTTACATTGTGAAGAAAAACAACACATTGATCACATAACTCACTACTGCAATATACCAAGTAGTTCATGTGTTACTATGTGCTTGTCAAAATGAAATATTGCTAATTATTAGTATCTCCTAATCCACATTTATGCTTTTAACGTCTATCATTTATGTTATACTTTCTCTATGTGTTTATTTATTTATTTGCACAGTTCTCTATGGCTAATTTTCTGCAAATGCATGTTTTTGTCAGTGCAAATGTACCGAGGGGTTATTTTACCACTTATGAGAATCAAGACTTCCCAGACAATATTTATATTATTAGATATATTCTCATGTGATAAAAATGAATTTGATGGTCATTTTCATAGCAATCACAGCCGACAATCTTGATGTCTAAAGTCCCAATAGCAGGGGAGGGCATGACGTATATCAGGGAAATTATGGGGCAGATAGGCTGTAATAAGAAGAATAGAGAACAAAAATGTTTAAAGGTATAAGTTGAAGACACTGATGCGCATAGATAGAAGGAAAATGACACCGCCATCTTATAGAGCAGAAGAAATAAGAGTGGGATAGAACATAGTTTAAGTTGCAGTGGCCTTATAGTCACCGCTAGAAGACAAAAATATAATTCTAAGTCCAGCAACTTCTTTGCCTTGCCAGGAATAACAAAACACTGACCACTTTACTCCTAACTGCAATATCCAAACTAGTTTGTGTGTTACTACGCACTTGTCAAAACGATATTTGGCTAATTATTAGTGTCAGCTGTTACACATTTATGCTTTTAAAGTCTTTTATTATTGTTATTATACTTCATTTACGTGTCTTAAGATTGATTTATAGCCTTATTTAGAATCATGTGCATCGAGAGTTTCACACTTTCTTTCGCCAGACACAGGTTAACACCTCACCAGCCCGCTCATTTTGAGTTGGAATGCTGGTGAGAAATGTTGCTTTTCCAGTGTGTGTGTGTGTTTGTTTGTTTGTTTGTTTGTTTGTTTTAAGACTTGTACAGTGGCAACTAAGAATAATTAGGCTTTAGTAACCATCCCAGTTTAATATCTGGGCCCATCAAGAGTTCCAAATGACTAAAAAAGTGGTTAGAATCGAAGCAATCCAGACAGTACAAAGAAGCAACGATAGTTTGACGTTTCCGGTTATAAAGGTATTTGGTTTATTATTTTACTATGTGAATGCAGCTCTATCTTGCCATACATACTGAGGTGAAGAGAATATGTCCCTGAGGGATGTTGGGGGCAGAACCCCAATCAACCCTCCCCTCGGGCAGTAGGACATGCCAAGTCACAGCAACTAGAATTGATATACTAGGCTGGTTTATTGGTCTTTACATTTTTAGGGGGTTTTGAATGTGTGATTTCACGTAGAGTTTTTGCTGAAAAGTAGGTTGGGTTCCAGTAGAGTTTTTGAATTCTGGCACATCAACCCGTATAATTTCAAAGATGGTGGTTACATCCGTAGAGTTTAATTGACCGATTTTAAGCAGTTTTTGTGCTAGTTTTACGAATTTTTAAACATTATTCCCCATAATTTCCCTGATAAACTTCACGCCCTCCCCTGCTAACGAGACTAACAAATCAAGATCATTGATGGAGAAATGGCACTTGATCTCCGGAACGATTCATCTGCACAAGAATCAATGCCAAGAATCAATGAAATCTGGATTTCCTGCAGAAAAACATAAATTTTTTTTTACTTAGTTTCTGGGAGGGTGCGTTGCTCTCTGTAACAAATACCATGCTTAAAACCATCACTAAAAAAGAAAGAAAGAAAGAAAAAACTTAAAATTGGCTGATGAAACTCTATAGGTGTGTTCACCATCTTTGAAAGTCTATGGATTGACATGCCAAATTAAATTTTTTTTACGGGAACCCTACCCATTTTTTGGTAAAAGTCTACTGGACTTTACAACACCCAATACGTCCTGACCAGTAAAGCAACCTAATTCCATGGCACAAAATTTATTCAACAATCAAAGTTGCCATGACTAGGCGTGCCCTTCTAGCACTTCCAGAGGGGAGGGTTGATGGGGGGCTCTGCCCCCCAACAGTCAGCCAGGAAATATTCTCTTCACCTAGGCATGTATGGTAAGATAGAGCTGCATACATAGATTACATAATAAACCAAACACCCGTATATCTTGAGACACCAAACTTTCTTTCACCTCTGTCTTTTTTGTGTATGGCTTTGTTTCTAATAACTTTTTCTGGCAATTTGTGGCACTTTATGGGCCCATATATCAAGATGTGATAGTTACTAAAGTCTATTTCTTCTGCATAGCCACTATATTATTTTACAAAGGACCCAAAATCAACGTAACACAGAAAATGAAACATTCCTCACAGGCGTTTTGTCAAGGAGTGGCAATAGCGAGGTCTTGAAAGTCCTGGTGGAAAGTGCAAATGCACATTGTTTTTTAAAGTTTAATAAGAATAAAGGAATGCATAAAATACATGAGTTAGGGAAATCAGACGTTGAAATTTAGAAAATAATTGTCTTCACAAGCATGTAGGAATACATGAACTAGTTGAAAAATTGTAGGAATAAATTAAGCACTCAAAGTGTTGTAAACATTGGTGATGTAAACAGGGCAAAGAACCTAGGAAAAGATGGGTCAATCTTCTCTTTCCTCTATCATGCATCTCTTTTATTTTCAGTTTGCATACCTTATTCCATAGATGAAAAGTCGCCTAGT
>NC_091556.1:8787471-8789971 GCF_042767895.1 Penaeus vannamei | reverse complement strand
TTAATAGAGTAGTATTTTAAAGATTGTTCTGCTTTTACAGTCATGCTATCATTATGACTGGGCTTTTGAGTGTCGTTGATATCGACTAAATTTTCATTATACCCCCAATTCCTACTTTCTAGCTGGTTCAAACACTAATGGGAGTCCCTTAAAATTCTTCCCATGCTGCTTTCTTTCATACATGTAAGTCTGGCATGGGTGGAAGAAAATTGGTTTACCAGTGAATGGAACAAAATCAATTTGTTTTCAGTGGAATGACAATTTTTGCGTGACTGACTCCTGTGGATGGTTGTTTTTAGAACAATTGGCTGGCAAGGACTAAAATCACATGGTTTTGACTTTTGAATTGAGTTTGCTTCTAGTATGATTAATCATTTGACCGCTGTCGACACAGTCTGCAAGCACAATCCCTTTTCTAATATTGAGTGTATTTTATTGATGAATTCTTTGTTTTGTACAGTCTCCTGTTAATCAGATGTGCCCCTTCTCGTAGTGTGTTGGCTATTTCACTTATTATAGTCATCATGTGCTTTGAAGAACAGACACTCTTAATGGTTTATTACTGTGTGCTACAGGCCATTTTCAGACTTGTTTTCCTCTTCGTGTCCAATGTATAAGGGTGATATTGGAGGAAATAAGTTGTTGTTTCATTATACCCATGTTCAGAAATGTGATATAGTTGTAGGATTTATTTCATAACAAAAGATTTCTTTCACTAGATTGATATGTTATATGCACAAATATATCAAGGACAGATAATTTTCTTCTTTCATTCTTTCATTCATTCATTCTTTTTTTAGTAAATGGAAATAGGAACTAAGAATAAAGAAAGAAGTAAATGTAGGGAATTCTTGCTGAATAATAATGGGTTAATGTCTGAAAGAGTGCATTTGGTGCATGAGTAATTTTAGTTATGAACCAAGCTCTTGTGAATAATTTGTTATCATGCAAATTTTTCTCTTATTCCGATATGTCTTTACCAGACATTGAACGTTAAAGATCTTTCAGGTTTATTGTATTTTTGCATGTCTTTCCTTCACAAAATCTTTGCGAAATTCAAAAAGCGCTTGAAACTATATCGTTCAGTTTGATATTTGTCACTGTATCCTTGTTATGATTTACTTATTTAGGAGTATCCTTTTGAGAGAATGGGAATTGTTTCAAAAAGCTATGAATATGAGATGAAGAACAAAGATGGCAGAGAATACTTATCCAGTCATGTAAATTTGTTTATAGTCATCATTATCCTGATTCTCTTTCTTTCTTTTTTCAAGAGAAAGTGAGAGTGAATGTGTGTGTGTGCAGAGATGTGTTTGCACATGGGCATGTTTGTGTGTGTGTGTGCATGAGGTGAGTGAGTGAGTGCATGATTGAGTGATTGTGAGTGAGTGAGTGAGTGATTGTGTGTGAGTGATTGTGTGTGTTTGTGCGTGTGTGAGTGTGATTGTGATTGTGAGAGAGAGAGAGAAAGAGACAGAGTATTGTCTAGAACTGGTAAGATTAGTCAGGTAAACAGAGATGCATTCTCTTTTGTTACTAGACTCCATTCACACAGTTTTTATGCAAATGTTATTCAACATTTGCTGTAGAGGGCTGTAGAATTACCTTACATCTTTTATGTATGTAGGTTGAATATCTGAATTATTTAAGGCAGTGAAAGTGAGATTTGATTACTTTTTATTGGTTTGTGTTATTAAAGTTATTGTTGACTTGATGGTTGTTGTATCATTATTGTTTTCACTGTTATTGTTATTGTTGTCAGTATCATTGTTATTAGTGTTATTTTATCTTATTACTGTTATGATTATTATTATTATTATTATTATTATTATTGTTATTATTATTATTATTATTATAATTGGGATAAGAATTATTTTTATTATTATTATTATTGTTATTTTTATTATCATTATTATTATTGTTTTTATTATTATTATTTTTGTATATAGTGGTGTTGGAGGGATAAGAGAGTAAGTATTTTAAGTGCATATTTATGGTATATTTAGAGTATTCATGTATGTTTTTTCCTATTTTGTAATTTCTCTTGGATGGTCTTGTATGTGCTTAGAGATTTTTTATGTTTTTTTATACAGTATGTACACATAGAACATTAATTGTCTGTTATCTAAAAAATTGGCACTTCTTTTCTGATTCTTAATTAAATGTTAAATTGTTCTTCCAAATGCAGTCTGAAATCTCTCTAATGCTCAAATGCAAATATACAGATAGGCTTACTTATACAAATGTTGAGACTAACACACTTGCATCCACATATTCACACTTATTTACACTCATACTCATACTTACATGCTTTCACATTCAACCATAGATACTAACACTCGCACTTACTAAAAAGAAAGAAAGAAAAAAAAGACATTCATATTTATTTTCACATTCACACACACTCTTATATTCATACACATGCACAGATGCTTATTCAGTGTCACACACACTCACACATGCATTAATTCATATTCACTCACCCTCACTGACTCACTAA
>NC_091556.1:8764971-8779971 GCF_042767895.1 Penaeus vannamei | reverse complement strand
CCCTTGTCGTTTTGCACCATTAACACACTCAAGCTATCTGCCTAAATGCTATATTTGTCGAGTTGATATTCTAAATATATATTTGCAAGGATCGTAAAGATTTGCCACTACTTCAGTTACATGTTTGACCGTAATATGTGAGTGATAAGTCTTCTATTCATGTGGTGAGGATGATTGAACTACCTCTCTTTTTTCTTGTACAGGTTCTTCAGTCTGCCCGTGAACAGCTAAAGTGGTCGCTGCTCAAGTGATGAAGAGACCGCCAGAGGAAAAGTTGAAGAGAACCACATTGATGTGAATGTGTATATTTAAGTAATTCCTTTTGTCTGGTTATTTTGATTTATAGTTTTACGGGGTGTTCTATGTGGATATATTCTTTATAAGGAGTTATGTTGTTATTTGAAGAATGTGTTTTTGTTGATTTCACTTTCATGAAGGTAGAAGGAAAAGGCATATAGAGACATTTAAGAAAGATGTGACATTATAATTTTTATGCATTGTATTTATTTTCTTTATGAATGTAATTTTAGTCTGATTTTCCTTCTTTCTCACTACATGAAGTTTTAAATAAAGTAGAAATATAATAGGAATCATGTAGATACAGTACTGTCTTAAAAATTGTAGATTCAAACATTAAATTTTACTTGTAGGAAATACTATTTCATGTTGTGCAAGAACCTTGTTTACAGAAAGTATTTGTATTGACATAAATCGAACACCTTAGTATAATAAAAATGAACCAGTGAAACCATGTTTTAGCAGGATGTTTATAAAATCTATCAAGTAAAATTTTCTACAAAATTACATTGTTATTTTTACCATGTAGTTGTTTAACTGTAGTGTAAACAGGATGTTAAAGTAGCTCTAGGATGAACAAAAGGTGAAAATATCAGAACCAAGAGCTAAAGTGAGCAAAATTGCCTTGTCTGTCTGTTAAATAGACCTCAAGGGAAGAAGGCACAATACCTTATATGTATAAAGACATTCAAATTGTCAGGTTAAGCATGGGGCCACATCTCCCTATAAAATTCCATTTTAAACATTGCTACAATTTTATAGTAACATTACACTGTCAGTTTTGCAAATGGTAAGTATCTTGTGGCTCATCCTTGAAGATTTAGATGGAAACTTTACATAGCAAATTAAAGAATTAAATTTATAAAAATCTGAAATCTTGCTATTCCATACTTGAGTAAAGATGTCAAATATGTAAAAAAAAAAAAAAAAAAAAAAAAAAAAAAAACTTGAACAATACACTTCCACCTGAATAAATGCTTCCTCAGACTATTGCAGTTTTATCATCATCAGTGGGAATCAGCAATCTCTCCACTCCTACTGTTTCTCTTCAGATTTCAGGCTCACCATGGCCAATAGTAATGATTTTGTATCCTTATTAGTGGCATTTACCCCTTTCCTCATTTACTAATTTCTGCTTTACTTCATTTGCTCCCCCCTCTTTACCCTTTCCACTACCATACTCTGCTATCACTATAACCATCTAACATCTAACACATTCTACCCTAATTGTTCTCTTTTTTAACCTTTTTGCCATAATACTTTAACCTAGTACTTTATGACCTTTGATGTCTCGCACATTTATTTGTTTCATCCATTAACCATTTACCACTAAGGCTTCCCCCTTTATCAACGAGCCTATCTAAATTTGATTTCTCTGGTTTCCCGACCCCTGCCTTTGACCATGGCTCTTACCGCTGATACAATTACCCTTTCCTTTGTAAGTAATTAGGTATAGGGGAGGGTGTAGGAACATCTTGGGGTGGAGGGAGAGGTGCAGAGTGAGCAACATTACTAGAGTAGGGAGTATGAGAGAAACCTCGTCGACGTGCTTCCTGTCTGGTTTCAAGTAAAGTGAGACCATTTTTGTATCAGAGTTGGTACCTCAGACTTGAACTTGTAACTCTTGAACTTATAATCCATGTGCGGGTTTGTGCAGGGCAGTTTGATTGGTTACGACCGGGTTGAGCAAACGGGGGGCAGTGGTCTATGGAACAGCTGTGTTTGCCAGGATGTCCAGAGCACCCACAGTTTTGACATTGACGGAGAGGAGGTTGGTATGGTCGAACAGGGAGGGACTGTCCAACAATAGATACGAAAGGGAAGGTCATGTATACAGAAAGTAATTTTGGCAATGTTGGTGGGTTTCTTTCAATGACCTCTAGGAGGAATGGAGTAGCAATGTACTGATATTACATCGTGGTCTTTGAGGCTGCCAAGTAAGTACTTTCCACAGTCTGACCAATTGATATCCATAGAGCAGCTTGCTGGGAAGATAGAGACAGTTCCAGTACAAGTATTAAGAGTTGGACAAGGTTTTGCAGGAATGGGATTGCCAGAGAAATCAGTTAGATTTGATTACTCTATAGCTTCAGTTTCAGATGTAACTGGAACGATCAGGTTGGTTACGGAAAGGGACTCTGCCCACTTGCTCTTGGAGACATTGTTGAAAGAGAAGTGTTGCCTGAGTAAGGAGCTATAGGGGGATCACGAAAAATCGGTCCCATTTGGCTGGGCTACGTAGAGTATTTAAGATATTGGTAGAGTTGTGGGTGGTAGAAAGGCAGGGACACGTGGAAGAGCGAGTATTGTTGAGAGGGATAATATTACGGAGAGATGGAGAATAAGGCTGTAAGGTAGTAATAAGGGAAGATGAGGTGATTGTTGAAGAAGCTGTAGGGGTAGATTTGATGAAGTTGAGAAAGTTGGGAGAATAGGAGTCTCAACTTGAGTGGATAATGCACTAGTAGGCATTGAGGAGTGGGTAGTAGTTGTAGAGTCGTGGTCAAAGGAGAGCCTTGATGAAGGGGCAAGCCTCATTGCCTCTAATATGGGTATTAAATCTTCATTACTGGCCATGGGAAGCCTTGACTATGTTGGGGAAAGGAACAGTCCACCTCTCAGGGTCCCCTTAAGGGGTAAGGACTAAACAACAAAATGGGGATAATGTGCCCATGATCCCCTCAGGCCAGTCAGAACTAGCACAAAGTCAACCTTTCACCCTTTCAGCACAGCTCTTACACCTTAGGAAGTAGATAGTAGAAGGGGTTGGAGAAAGGACGGAAATGAAAGAGCTAAAGGGAGAAAAGACCATGCAAAATTAGTTGAGTCGAAGGCTGAGGCCCTAAGCAGGGGAGATCCGTTTCCTAAGCCCCTCCACAACAACAACAGGCAAGGGATTGGGGGGGGACATAATGTGGGAGTTCTTGAACAGCATGTGACTTCTCTGATCCTGAAACCAAAGGTGTATTTATATTACTCGAAGAACTGTCACACAACGAAAATTGTAAGATTCATTTGGTTCAACGGAGCTGTCTTCCCTGCTCATTACCTGCCAGGATAAAAGTAGTCTAAGCATAAACATTCTTTGACAATGGTTACTGGTTAATGGTTAAAAGCGAAATAAATGTGCTAGACATCTAAGGTCATATAGCACTATAGGACAGTATAGTAAAGGTTGATGTCAGGTGATAGTTGCTATGCGTCAACTATCTAGAGTAATGTTGGAAAGTTGAAGATGGGTAAGGGTGTTGATGAGGGAAAGGGTTATGGTGGTTTAGGTAAGGGAATTAGATCAAGTGAAGGACATTTATGCATCTGAGGAAGGAGAACATGTTATAAGAAGCAAGGATATGACGTAGGTCTGGTCTGAGAGAACGAAAACCGTGAATATTCTAGTGTAGGAGAGCTATATCTTAGTTGTTTTATGAGTGAAAGATAAGTGTTGGGGAATCTGGGGGGGAAGGAGCTTGGGGGAGTTGTGACATGAGTGATTCCCGTGTGTATCTGGGTGGGAGTGGAAAGGATAGAGGGGATGGAGGGAGGGAGAATGTGCGTATAGTTGGAGTTGAAGGGGATGGGTTGTGTTGGGAGGGAGTAGGAGGAAGTGGTGTGGGGGGAATATTAGTGGTAGGAGGATGGATGTTGGAGTTGAAAGGGATGTGTTTTCTTGGGATGGATTAGGAGGAAGGGGTGTAGGGGTGCTATGAGGAAGAGGGGGATGGATTTCAGGAGGATGGATATCGGTGGTGGACGGAATTGAGGGGGTTAGGTTGTGTTGAGAGGGAGGAGGAGGAAGGGGTGTAGGGGGAATATGAGTAGGAGGGGTATGGATATCAGCATTCACTTCAGGTGTGGAGGGAGCATGAGTTATGGAATTTTGTCTCTCAAGCATATAGCTTTGAATGTCTTCCATAGTTTCTGCAGTGGACTTTGTTAGAGAGTTTTGTGGGACAAAGGTTTTCTTATGAGGGGGGGAAGAGGAGACTGGTGTCTGAGGAGTAAAGGTAAAGGTAGGTGTAGGTGAGTGTGCGGTTGGGGAAGAAGGGGTGGAACGTTTCGTCTGTCTACTGCAGGTAGTGCGGGGAGGGAGAGGGGATGGTGTTGGGGCTGTAGTTGAGAATGGAGCTGTGGTTGAGACTGGGGTGTCTGGATTTAGAGTGGCAAAAGAATTTGACTGGGGGAGGTTGAATGTAGAAGTTGAAGTGGGGAAGTAGGTAGGTATAGGGGAGGATGTAGGAACATCTTGAGGTGGAGGGGGAGGGGCAGAGAGAGTGACATTACTGGAGTAAGGAGTATAAGAGAATCCTTGTTGGCGTGTTTCCTGTCTGGCTTCACGTAGAGTGAGACCATTTTTGTATCCGAGAACTGCTACCTCAGACTCAAACTTGTAAGTGGGACAGCCTCTATAAAATACATTATGGGGGCTGCCGCAGTTTGCACATGTGCAAGGCAGTTTGATCTGTTATGACCGGTTTGGGAAGGTCATGTGTATTGAAAGTAATTTTAGCAGTGTTAGTAGGTTTCTTTCGATGACCTCAAGGATGAATGGAGTAGCAATGTACTGATATCACATCCTAGTCTTTGAGGCAGCCGAGCAAGTCTTCTCCACAATCTGAACAATCTTTGGTATCGACTGGGAAATTTGCTGGGGAGATAGAGACAGTTCCGGTACAAGTATTAAGAGTTGGACGAGGTTCTGCAGGGACGGGGGCGTGTGGAAGCGGGAGTGTTGTTGAGGGGAGTAGTATTACAGAGAGATGGAGAATAAGGCTGTAAGGTAGTAATAAGGGAGGTTGGGGTGTTTGATGAAGAAGGTTGTAGGGGTAGAGTTGATGAATTTGAGGAAGTTGGGAGGGAAGGGATGTCTTCTGGAGATTGAGTCTCTGCATGGGTGGGTAATGCACTAGTAGGCATTGAGGAGTGGGTAGTAGTTCCAGTGTTCGGAGTCGTGGTCAAAGGAGAGCCTGGGGTCGGGGAGCCAGTGGGGCAAGCCTCATTGCCCCTAATAAGGGGCAATTACATCTTCATTACTGGCCATGGGAAGTATTGATTATGTAAAGGGAAATAAGCAGTCCACCCCCCAGAGCCCTGTACGGGGGTAAGGGCTAGACAACTAAATCGGGAGTACCATGCCCATGGTTCCCACAGGCCATTCAGGACTGGCACAAGGTCAGCCTTTCATCCTTTCAGCACGGCTCTTACACCTTAGGAAGTAGACAGTAGAAGGGACAGAAACAAAAACCTGGAGGGGGAAAAGACCATGCAAAATTAGTTGAATCGAGGGCTGAGGCCCTAGACTGGAGATCCCTACATTGGATCTCAGTCTCCGTCTCCTAAGCCCCCCCACGACAACAAGAAGCAAGGGATTGTTTTGTTTTTGTTTTTTTCTAACAAATAAAATGTTTTCTTCTGGGATTTCTTACTTTTAAAAGAATTATAGTAATTTTTAAATACTGTATTTGAAGTACATTTTCATGAGTTCCTGATTTGGTGAAAAAGTGTTTTTCATTATTTTGGACAGAGAACAAACTGCAGTCTCCTTTAAGGTGTGATATAAGTTACAGGTCCATTTTATATGAGGCCACAGATTGCCCATTTATTGTCCATATAGAAAATTACGACTAGAATCTTGAAATTCTTATAGGAACCATCACCTCCAGGCATTGTTGAACTTTTGGTCTCCAAGAATGCCCTCATATAATTGATTCTGCATATATTGTAACTTATCCTTGATATAGCTTCCTAAACTCACTTTCATTGGAAAAGGAACTTTCGATGCCTTTTTTTTATTAATTAATAAATAATAATAATAATAATAATGTTACTACAAAATTGTAAAAATATGTTTAAAACCACTTATAAAACTGAGGGATGAATCCTTGTGTCATTCCAACTTGGTTGATAACCACATCTAAACACACTTAGCCTGGTTGCCAAGGATGTCTAAAATAACTTTGTGCTCATATCATAAGACGAGCTCACCATATAAAAATTTACACCAAATTATAGACAACGGAGCATTTTCACATAAAATAATTACGAGACCAATATGAATGGAACATTCAAATGTAAAGGTCTCATTCACCAAATTTTTACTTTAGCCAATATTTTAATTATTATTATTATTATTTCTATTATTATTATTATTGAAGATGGGGTATGGTTCCCTTTCTTCAGAAAACGAGCAGTGACTAGTGCTTGCCTGTGCTTTTTTCTTTTTTTCCACATGAAAAGTTCAAAATAAAAGTGCCATAGACAACCCCTAGTCACTGTTTTTCTGAAGAGAATTAGCTAAATCCCAACTCTGCAAGTAAAAAATTAACCCAATCAGGATGGTGCCAGAATTTTCTGAAATAATTATTACTAAAGTCTAGCATTTCTGGCAGGGTGTGTGCTGTGTACAGCCAGCCCACCCGCATGCTCGCTAGAGTGATTTATGAAGTGTATACACATTATACATCATTACGTCATAACATCCATAGCCGTACCCATCACTAAGGGGTTAAAGGCTAAATCTACTACAGTTGGGTTTATTTTACTTGATACTTAGAAAATAGAAATATTTATATGAATAATAAAAAAAAAAAAAAAAATCTGATCTTTAAAAAAACTAAAGCTCTGGCCATCAGACATTGTGGAAATAAAAGTCACACAAAAGTTCTGTAAATACCCTGCATATAATGTGACTTTATAACGTCAGTATTTGATGTTCAAAAATGGAATCGATGGACAGCTTTGAAAAAAGAAAGATGAAAATTTTGACTACTTACAAAACCAGGCAGAATGAAAGATATTTTATTAACTGACTAATATTCATTATTGTAATGAATTCCATACATACAAATCTTATCACATTTTCTAATATACGGTATTTACCTAATATTAACAAGCAATATTTAGGAGCTTCAGAGAAAAGCAAATCCATTGGACTTTGCTAGACATGGGTTACCTAAACCAAAGCCCTAATAAAATTAGTATTATGAAAAAAGAATACAGTCTCTAAATTCAAATTTCAATACAATTTACAGACTGCATTAAACTCACAATATTACTCTAGAGGATGCAATTTGATTGCTCAGAATTATAAAACAATTCTTAAGTTTTCCAGTAAACCAGCCATAAAAAGCTGATTCTTCAAAGTCAAAGAAGTACTTATGTTGTCATCAGCTTAGAATGATACAATCTTTAAACCTCCCTCTGAATATTTGTTACTTTGTTTCTTAGACTTAAAAATATATTTTTCCTTAAAATCTGTTCTGATTCACAGAATCATAAAAAACAGATTTGTCCTAATGACCTCTGTAGGACAAAATTGCCTAGATATCAATAAATTATTGAAGATGACATTTGACCTGGTTTAGTAACAAAAATTATTAATCACTTCACATAATCAATATTCCTTTCCTACACAACTTAACTGATAATTGTACTGTTACCTTCCTCCTTGTTGTATTAGCATCAAAATACTGTTAGTACAGGCAATGATGGCATCGTCTGAGAACCACTTCATTTGTCATATATTTGTTTGAGACAAGATACATACTTCAAAGCACTCTGTTTTGATAAAATAAATATAGTGAGATCTTTACAGTTAGCAAACTTAACTACATACACTCCTCTCAGTATAACACAGTTTTACTCAAGTTTAAGTTACTACACACCAAATATTCTGGGTACATTTGCATATCCTCCTAGCTCCTCAGTACACAAAAGTAACAAAAATAACAATTCAAAAAGAATAAAAAAACCTAACTAAAGTTCATAGATACAAACCATTGTGCATAAAACACCTAAATGCAATTATACCATTTGCTGCTCTGCTAACAGAAGTTAGTTTCAATATTTTCCTGTTCAATTTTTTGGTTCACATGACTGATTACCATCAAGATAACAAATAACAAAAAAAAATGTTATCTTACCTGCATACCTACAGATATTTTGAATAGCTGTTTCATAAGTAAAATAGAAGTAGCTGTCAAATCAGTCATTCTAAAGAAATTTCTTTTTTCCTTACAGGCCCCAAAGGTATGTATCAGATGAAGAAAATGAGCAAGACTGTAAATTTACTTTAAATTTATAAGTCTGTTTTTCTTTTCTACTAGCTTTACAGTCAAAACAATAGACAATTCCTTAAATTCTCAATTCAGACTAAATTTTTTTTTTTCTTAATAAAGACTGCAAATAGTTCAAGAAAAACTAAGCCACAGACAACAATTTTTGACGACTGCCACATTTTGCCATTTATCCCACATACAGAAATACATACACACAATATTACTTAAATCAAAAGATTTAAGCCATTTTCTTATGCATTGCTGCCTGACCTACAGAAGAGCTCCCATAAATTGAAACACCAATGCCAAAGGTATATTTCTTTATACTGCTTTGATGAATTATAAAACCTTTCCTCTCAATTAAAGCTCCTTGTTTTCTCAGGACTGAGCCTGTGAGGTAACTGAAAACTTCTAAGAAAATGGCCTATTTTGCCTGAAATATATAATACACAACTAATTTTCTGTCAAATGTCTTACTTCAAATTGCTAAGATCATTCATTCTGGCAAAAACAAATATATATAATTTACCAGTATAATAATATTGCTAATAACGGTGAATTAAATAGCATGAGCAAAAATGTAATAGTAATAGTACTAATAGTAACATCAGGAATAAAATATAAAAAAGCAGTATTAAGAAACAACTATTTATAATCATAACATAATGAAATAAATTCTGAAACTTTATATGATCTAAAGCAACACACTTTAGGTTATAGTTAAGAGATCTCTCACAGTTTAATGGATGAAAGTAAAAGATTTTCTCTTCATTTGATTTGTTTTTTGGTAGACTAATAAAATCTCTTACTCCAACAAAGTTATAACCAATTATGTGCAAACATGTATGTCTGTTTTGTGCATGTGCAGGTCCAGGTAAATACAATTACAAACACAAAATGACATTCATGTAGATTCACTCTCTCTCTTATTCCTGACAAATACATGTATCCTTTATAATAATTGGTCACTGCCTTTCAACCTAGAGGATCGCATCAAAGATTTACACAAACCTTTGGTAAAGGCAATTGAAGTCCTATATATCTTCCTAGAAATCACAATAAAAATAACAAATATCAAATAACTTTTCCTGACTGATTATGCACAAAAGAAACAATAAGACACAAAGAGAAGAAAGAGAAGAGGTAGGATGACAAGAAGGGATGCTATTTACATGTTACCTGCCTTGGACAACACTTTAGACAGCCTAAAAACCTCATGCTTTATACCAGATGTTTACATGATGTTTCCCATTCCAGTTCACTCCTTATACCATTCTTCTGCCACTGAAGTAGAAATCAGTCGAAATTAAAGTATCCATATCTTGGTTAATTCTTTATTAAATCACTCTCATTGTGAAGAATGAGTTGTCTCCAATTACGTATATCATACACATCTCATCATAAAGCACTTCTTAAATATAACATCTCTTTCCACATGTTCAAAATGTACACCTAAATAGGTATGGTATGTTTTCTAGTCTGCAACCACCGGCAACTCCAGGAAATGTTATTGGCATAAAAAATACACTGGTGTAACACCAAACATTTTGTCTCTAGTCAATACCACTAAAACTTGGATAATATTTAGCTTGAATAGATAACAAACTGTTGGTCATCTGGCGACGGCATCTCCACCTGAACATACTGTTGCGTCGAGTTGTAATCTGTTTCATACTGGGGTGTTGTACTTGGTGCTCCTCGCATATTATTTCTGAAACAGATCCAAGAATTTTTTTTATTTTTTTTTTATTATTATTATTTTTTTTATGTAATACTAAATAGCAGTTAAAATTAAACTATACTTCATATAATGACTCAAACTATTGAAAACAAACTATTTCTTCCTCAAACAAATACTTTTTTTATTAATACCTAATCCTCTTCTGACTTCCTCTTTACTGGCTGTCTTCTTGATATCTGTCTATACTGTGTTGTGGAAAGGTACATGGATATTACATACTTATCCTCTCATGTCATTTTAGCGAATCATGTTTATGTAATACCATCTTTTCCTCTTCTATCCTTGGTCGTAGACCAAATGTACCATTTAAAAGACTTACAATAATGCATTTTTCTCGAATACCCCCTAACTGCCAGCCAAAATGAGTGACTAGTTGCCACTGCCAGTCAATATTCAAGTGCTTATACTGCATTAGAATACATAACTACTTTAAGTGGTAGTGGTGCTTCAAGTACCTGCATATGCCACTGGCCTTCTAGGGTTTAAAGCTAGTTATTCCCAAGTTCCTCCCCTTCCACAGACTACCCATTTCATATCAAACATGAAATAAAAAAAGGAGCTATGCCTTCTAACACACTTACTTTGCTTTGGCATGGGTGAGGATGTGTGACTTGAGATTAGTACTCTGAGCAAATTTCTTATTACAGCCATCAAATGGACAAACATACGGCCTATCTCCCGTATGAATCCGTACATGTGTTCGTAGATTGAAATCCAGAGAGAATCTCTTGCCGCATCCCTCAAAAGTACACTGAAAGAGGCGGAATTAAGGTTTTCTCATATGTAAACAATGATCATAGTTAATGAATTGGTAACCTGATGAAAGCAAATCAGTAAGATTAACTATTCTTACTTACTCCAATAAATCATTACATAATCAGAATCAAGAAAATTCTTCTAGAAAAAGGTATAAATGAGAAGAACTTCAAAGAACAAAACATCTATTTTAATCATTCATTCTCATTCATGCATTTTCCTATATTTGTCAAAACAAACATTCATATCTTACATCTCATGATTACCTGAAACGGTTTCTCTCCTGTGTGCACCAGCTGATGTCTTTTAAGTTTAGAAGATTCCACAAAGGCTTTCCCACACTCCGCACATACATGTACTCTTGGACCATGTGTATGTAGATGTTTACGCATTGCTGAATTATCACGAAACATTTTGTTGCAACCCTGTAACATAAAAAATGAATAAGGATGTACACACCATATATAAATATATATACATACATTAGACAGGTAGCCAGATAGATAGATGTAGATAAAAAAACAGATATTGATAGATATACATAATATTCAATTAGCTAGAGCACTAAAAAGAACTCAGAACAATTGTCACTGACTGAATGAATAATCACACGAAAACACAAGCTTCAAGACCTCCACAAAAACCGTAGAAAATACACACCTTATGCGGACAGGCAATAGTTCTTGCAATGTCATCGCTACTAGATTTCTTTGGCTTTATCTTCGCAAATTCGGCAAGTTGTTTGGGGTCCGAGAGGTCAACGCCGGGTATACCCGCTAGCTTCTTATTTGAGCCTGCCATGTACTCTGTGTAATCTGGATCTGGTTCTGGGTTACTGAGGTCATCTGAAATCAGAGGAAAGAACGTTAAGGAAACAATGTTCTGCGAAAAGGAAAAGATGTGCTAAAACTGTATTTACAAATGAATTTAGGAAAGAATATTTTATGAAAAGATGTGCTGATATTGTAATTACAAATGAGTTTAGAAAACAATATTTTGCAAAAGATGTGCTTAAGACTGTAACTACAAATGAGTTTAGGAAACAATATTTTGTGAAGAGATGTGCTAATACTGTAATTACAAATGAATTTTTATTTGTTATTTATAAATTCCTCTCGATATGAATGTAGCCGTTTTACTCGTGTTATCATGTTTATTTATAATGTTTTGCTTTGGAGATATAATATTTCAATGTCTTTATATTCATGACTTTCTGCTTGCCCATACAAAAAAAAAAAATAATAATAATAAATAAATAAAACAAATAATAACAACAGCATTAACAATGACAATAATAATAATAACAACAATAATAATAATAATAATAACAACAATAATAATTACAACAAATAATAAAAATAATCATTATAATAAACACTAAATATTAAAAATAACAAAAATTATAACATGAGCAATAATAACTAGAAATAGTAGTTATAAAAAAATAATAAAAAATAATTATAATAATGATAACAGTAAAAAAGAATAATCAAACAATAATAATCATATATAAAACAATCATAATTATCAATTGTAACAATCATAATTATCAATTGTAATAATCATAATTATCAATTGTAATAATCATAATTATCAATTGTAATAATCATAATTATCAACTGTAATAATCATAATTGTCAATTGTAATAATTATAATTATAATCTAATATATAATACCATGTTTAATTATAATTACACCTAACTATAACAATGATAATAATAACAATAATAACAAAAATAATCATCATTAGCAGCAGCAGCAGCAGCATATTAATATCAATAATAATATCAATAATGATAAAAATAACAATAAAAATAATAAAAATATACTCATAATGATAAAGAGTAAACAATAAAACTATTAATACCAACAATTATAATAAATATAAAGATTATAGCATTATACTCATAAAAACAAATACCATAACAATGATGATAACTACAACAGTAACAATAACAATAACAAGAATTACAATCATTTTAATAATTATAATAACTATCAAAAGTAATATCAATATAAACATTATTATCAGTAACATTCATTATATAACAATAATACAAAAAATAATAACAAGAACAAGAACATCAATGTGAATCAACAATCAACAAGAACACAAACAAAAATACGAACAACATGAATAGGATCACATCATCATCATCATTGTTCTCATATCTATAGTTATTATCATAATCCCAATCTTAATCACAATAACAATAAAAATAATAACAACTAGAAGCACTCAGAGGCCGCATATCTCCGCCAATCAATAGGGTTACAGATGCAATGAAAAATTCCTGGATCCACATCATGATCCGTGTCACTACCGTAATATAATGGCATCTAAGTTAGGTTAAGCCACACTTTTTGAGTTATCCTGCTAACAAACAAATAATATCCGGATACTCACCAAAATTTAATGGCATCTAAGTTAGACTAAGACCCATAAAAATGAGTTCATAACTTTTAAAAATTCTAATTTTAAAAATTAGTTAATAACTTTTTTAGTAAACTGCTTACGAACAAAAAAGCAAAAAGACGAAGAAACTAACCAAAATCCAAAAACCTCTTTGGAGGAGGCAACAACAACAACAACAACATCATCATCATCATCATCATCATCATCATCATCATCATCATCATCATCATCATCATCATCATCATCATCATCATCATCATCATCATCATCATCATCATCAACCCAATGTCGATGGGAAGATGATGCATTCCCTTTGGCATTGTTTGGTTAAATGTTTCTGCACAGAGATGGCTCTGCCAATGCTTAGCCACAAAGGCATAAATTAGTAGATCTGGCAACCTCACTTTTCCTTGAAAAAGTAGGAAACTTTTTTTTTTTACTAATGCCAGCAATATTGACTCTTAATATTGTTGTAAATATTATAATTATTGTATTGTTACCGATATAACTAACAGCAGTAATAAGTACTAGAAAATATTATCGAAAATCATGGAAAAGGGTAAATAGGTGAGACAGGTAGTTCGTGTAATCGGCTCATTAGTGACTTGGTACTTGTGGAGCCATCTGTATGTAAAAACAACTACTAAATTCAACACACAATGCACATGGCATGTACATACATGCCATGCCCGGCAACTTAGGGTTAATATTGATAATAGTTACAATAATAATAACAACATTAAACAGAAAAAATATTATGATTATAATAATAATAATAATAATAATAATAATAATAATAATAATAATAATAATAATAATAACAATAATAGTAATAATAATAGTAGTAATAATAGTAATAGTAGTAATAATAGGAATAATAATAATAATAATAATAATAATAATAATAATAAATAACAACAACAACAATAATAACATTAAAATGAAAACAATATTATGAAGATGATGATAATAGTAATAGTAAATATAATAATAATAATAACAATAATATTAACAACTATAACCATAACTATAACAACAACAACAATAATAATCATAATAATAATAATAATAATAATAATAATAATAATAATAATAATAATAATAATAACAACATTAATAATAATAACAATAACAATACTACTAATACTAACAATACTAACAACAACAACAATAATAATAATAATAATAATATTAATGATAAAAATAATAATAACGACAATGATAATAATAAGAATAAAAACAATAATAACAGTGATAATAGTAATAACAATGATGATGATACCTAGTAGAAACAGTAAACCTAATTACAATAACTATATAGCAACAGTAACAATAACAGTGATGATGATGATCCTAATAATAATAATAACAATAATCACTAATAACAATTTGTAGTAGAAGTAGTAGTAGTAATAATGATGATGATAATTATCATCATCAACAACATAATTAATATCATATTAATGCTGATAAATATAACAATTACAACAAAATTAATTACAATAAAAATACTAAGCATGATCATTTTCACAGAAGTTATAATTACATATCATTAATATTCTCATTACACATTATAATTATCATTTTTATCACATAATCATTACTGCTTTCACCAAACAAATATAACAGAAATAGAAAAAAGACTAAATAAATGGAAATGAAAATGGAAACAAATAAAGCAAAATAAATGAAAAGTACATATATAAATAAGCCAGAAAAAAAAAACAAGAAATAC
>NC_091556.1:8757471-8759971 GCF_042767895.1 Penaeus vannamei | reverse complement strand
TCATAATTTAGTCATCATCAATGTTTACTTCTTGCTATTTGATTAATATTCCTTATCATTTGCACATCCCAATTAATCTCCAAAAGAAACCTTATGGCTTCTTTGCATAAAGCTTGTAGTCCCGTGACATGGAGGGGATCTTCGCACCGAGCCCATATGCCAAATTTCGATTTTATACTCCAGACTCTACATTAACTTGAACCTATCCTTAAAATTTTGATTTCTATAAAGACCTTTCATTTATCGCTATGTTTGGTGCCTTACGACGGCGTGCCTTTATCCAAAACTGGAGAAAAATAAAGAAAATAAAAATTATAACAAGGCACCGCCGACTCTGTCCGAACCCAAGGTCGCTTCTTCGGCCCAAACCACCTCCTCCCATCTTCAATCTCCACTTCCTCCCCTTTCTAAACCTCTCAGGCACCTTAAACTCCAACCAGAGGCTCCGAGGGCACGGTATCCTTCGAAAACCCCGACCCATCCTGGAAAATCGAGCTAAATGCGAGCGAGAGCGAGGAAAAGGACGGGCGAGCCTCCCCGCGTGCCTCCGACAATGGCGAGCGGCCGCCATTGCTGCTCCTCCGCCATATTTCGTGCAGAGTTAACATGGCTGCGCCCAGGCCTTCATGGCGGACGCAAACATAAACAAACACTGTCATTGCAACGAAACATGGGTCAATTCTCATCACCTGGAGGAGATTAAGACGCCATGGACACGCTCGCTATCGTAAGCTTATCGATCTGTTAAGGGGCGAGACACAAAGGGGACAAAGCGATGCACGGAATCCCGTTTTAAAACCAAGAGATCCTCTGAGAGGAGGCGGAGGCAGGAAGAAAGGTAGACACACAAAAAAATAAGGAATTTCGACCTCCACACTCGCTCTTTTCGTCTCTTACCTTCGTCTACGCCCGAAGACCACATCGTCACGGAAAATTCTCCCTCGAGGGTCTTGATCTGGACTTGTTTCTGTTCCCATTTATGTCCGACGGAGACCGAGGTGAACTCGTCCATATCTCGTCTCCTCTTCTGCCCTTTTCTCTGGTTCTTCTTCGAGGGACCTGGCGAGGACTCGACACACACATCATGTTCCACGGGCACGGGGATTTCATAGGGGATTTCCTGTTCACCAACAACTTCTTCCTGGGTTTGGAATATAATTTCCTCACGTCCTGGTTCGGGCAACTGTTGGAGCGCTATTATCGGCTGTCCGTCATAAGTCTCTATCGTTTCCACTGGCACGTCTACCGGTATAGCTTCGATCTCAACCTCCTGTATCTCTGGCTGGACCTCCACCTCCGTCACAAAGTCGGAGGAAGCCATTTTTCACAAGGAACGAACCGCCACCAATTTAGCCTCGTCTGCACCTCTGCCACTTGTCCATTCTCAACTCAGGAGCTCGGCCGCGATTGCCGACGTCGCGCTGGCCCGTTCTCCCTTTTTAGGCCCCCTTTCGTCGGTCTACTGTTGGTTTGATTCACGTTCGGCAATCTTTATAGTTATCGATACCTGTTATCAATGCAAGTTTGCTGTTTGGCCATCTGTGGTAGAAGTAATTAATGGTAACATGAAGACTATCTGGCACCGTTCACCGAGCTGCTGGGAGTCGAGTCGCGGCGCATGACGTCACGAGGCGGCAAGTTTAAACGGCATCGCTCTTTATAATGAAAAAGTATCATTAATCATGACAGTGGAATTATGTATATATTACGCACTAAAACGCATCTATATCTGAAATACAAAGCGTCTATAATACCAGTTCAAGAGTATAAAAAGGTGAGAATAGATATATATGACATTCTTACAAACACATAGAGCATTTACTTTAGATATTACGTATATTGAAGATATAAATTCGTTCAGCAGAGACAGTCGCATTTCAGGTGTCTAAATTCAATGATATGTAAACCGATCTTCAAATACAAAACACACCTACGCTTAATCCATGATTATTATTTTTTCTATCAGTTCTGTATATTATGTACTTTATTTTATGATATAACACTCCTAGGTGTTTTGCAACAGTATTTGTATATGAAAGAATGCATACATCTATACAAGAGTATACAAATGTACCTATCACACACACACACACACATGTATATATATGTGCGTGAGTGTGTGTGTGTGTGTGTGTGTGTGTGTGTGTGTGTGTGTGTGTGTGTGTGTGTGTGTGTGTGTGTGTGTGTGTGTGTGTGTGTGTGTGTGTGCGCGCGCGCGCATGTATACATCCATACGTATTGTTCATATGCAAATGATGCATAATTGTATACGAAAAAAGGGGAAAGTCCGTATTTTATATATTTACATCTATACTTTACATTTAGCTTTCCGCTTTGTTGTGTTTCTTTGTTTGTCTATGAGTGTGTTTGTGAGTCTCTCTCTCTCTCTCTCTCTCTCTCTCTCTCTCTCTCTCTCTCTCTCTCTCTCTCTCTCTCTCTCTCTCTCTCTCTCTCTCTCTCTCTCTCTCTCTCTCTCTCTTTCTCTCTCTGCCCCTCTCTG
>NC_091556.1:8724971-8732471 GCF_042767895.1 Penaeus vannamei | reverse complement strand
GGTAAAATCATAAACTTAATGACTTTGCTTAAATAATTCTGTTAAAAATCGATATTCCACTTTTCGATTATAAAAAACAACACTCTTACAGGAATGTTCTTGGCATCATTATCTCATTGTAGCTTCACAGGTAAAACATCACTTTTTCTGTTCTCTTGATTAATAGTTTTGGCGCCGTGTTAAAATAAATGCCAGTAGTGAAATCACGCTAAACGCACAGCATGACTGGAGCAGTGAATGGGACACAGACAACATTCAAAAGTGCAGAGAGTCTCATGAGCTACATATGTGACATCCCTTGGTCTATCACTCAATTAGTTATTGGAGTTAACACCTAGGAAGGTGTATTGCCACATCCACTCAGTCTCCTGCCTGCTGGTCTCACAGCGGGATTATTGGTTGAATAAGTGGTCCTGCCAATGATCCAAAGCAGGGAACTGTTGCAACAAGCATCAAGGATAGACTCCGAGACATATGATAAAAGTTCAATATTTTCTTCTATAAAACAGAACTAGCAACAACAGGGCCTTGAGGACAATTAGCTTGGTCCTGCACAGATATCAACATCTCCAAACTGTCTGGCGAGTTCATGGCTCCTGCTGCCAGGCCAGACTGTTGACTTCTTGGTCTTACAGCTCGAAGTAACAAGCTGCAGCGTCAAGATCCATAAAACTCTGACTTTTGTGTATTCATTATAAACAAATTTTGGTCTTGGCCTAACAGACTTCTAGAACAATGGGTTTCATCTTACCGTTAAATGTATCGAGTGTCCAATAGGGTCTTAAAAAACTCAGATAAGATGGCAACAATTTGTGTTATTCTGCATTCACAGCTCAACCCATTATCTAGTCACAAACAGCCCATGACGAAACTTATGAAGGCACTCTACTATGAATCAATGATTTGGTCAGGTTTGCTCAAGTCTCTGCATTGGCAAGTGGTCTCTGTGTCTCAGAAGGGTGAAGGCAAACATCTGGCCAGCTATACTGAGCAATGCCATGCACATGATGTAATCTCCATTCTCTTTCCACCGAAGTCCTCCTCAATAGGTCTGGGGGGTATACCTGACTGCCACATGACATCACAAGTATGGAGTAAAACGTCTCTTCCACATCAAGTAAAAGTGTGCACAACAATAAGAAATGTGGAGTTAAGCAAGTGTTTTGTTTCAACATCATTAGAAACACATCACATCTGGAGCTACCTCTACTACTGAAGGCTGATCTACTGGAAATGCTGACCCTTGCTGCAGCCCGACCTTTAATGCCTAAACCCAAGGTCTAGAGCATTTCTCCAGAGCTTGGATAGCTGTGCCTCTGCCAACTATTCTCAACTCTGAGAGGAATGCCACATAGTAGTCCTGTTTTGACCTATAAATTTGTTCATTTGTTATTCCTTGTGCATGGCTATTGTATACAATTTTCCCCCCTTACATCTGCAAAACCTTAATTACATACCTGTTACTTGCAGTTGCTAAGTAATTTCCCAGTGACTAACAATGAAATGATTCTACCCCTACATTTTCATTCAACTATATCTATGTTATTCTTACTACAAACTTACCCTGTCATCATGCCAAAAATAGTAGCCTCCATTCATACATAAATTTTCCTACTTTCAACAACACTCATGTTTCGTCAGTGTCAATATAATGGAAAAGTTTTAGTGTGCATTTTAAGGCATATGTAATAAGCAATTCCATTTTCTGGCACAATTATCTGTAACATTGCAGTCAGTTATTACTCACTCCCCCAGCTATGACAGCATCTGACATGGCCTTTTTTTATAGTGCAATGCAACATTCTTTTGTGGTAATCAGATACATGACTAAACCCTAGACACCACTGATTACCATTTTTATGACAATTGGAATGAGGGAAACTGTAAAGTTTTGGCTGTGGGGCTTGTGTCGTTATTTAAATAAATAAGGAGACTTCATCTGAAGAATCAGAAAGATCGTTATTTTGTGAGACATTAATAGCAGTACGTACTGAATGTTAATGTTAAAGTTTTAATCAGATAAATGTGCTAGACATCAAAGATTATATAGCACTATAAAACTGTAGTATGTAGTGAAATTCCTTCTTGATTCACTAACCCAATGATTTTTTTACTCTTCTTGTGTTACAAAAACATGTCCACAATGAAAACTTTATCAAATATCATAACAAAAACTTAACTCTTAATGCAGAACTTTTATAGAATAAAGTTTTCTCTAAACTTAAGGCAAAAGAAACACAGACATATAGTAGTAATGTATTTCAATGATAAAAAGTATATACAAAGTGGAGATTATTATATGAGCAATGATATTGTGATGAATTAAAAAAAAAACATTGTCAGTAGTCATGAAACAAACTATTAAATTAAATGTAAAATAAATATTGAAAACATTCACAACAAACTTAATAAATACTGTAAGAACAAAAAAGTATGAAACATGAGCCACCTTAAAAAAAGAGAAAAAAAAAAGAAAAAGAAAAAGAAAAAAACTATCCTATCATCCATCACAATGATACACATTTCTATGTTACAACCACATAGGAAAATAGTCACATGTTAACAATAAAGAACAGAATTTAAAACACAGAATGTTCTTTTTCGGGAAATCCAGTAATGTTATAGATTACATCAAATACTCTGGAGTAATGTACACACAAGCATGTAAATCCAAGAAAAGAAGAAACAATCACAAACAAAAATACATGTAAACACACACACATGCATGCATTCCAACACACATACACACACACATACGCGCACACACACTTACACACACACTTACATGCACACTTACACACTCACACACATATTCTCTCTCACTTACTTTTGCTTGCACATGCAGATATATGAACATGCACACATGCATGCATAAATGTACCCCCCCACACTCACTCACTCACTCACTCACTCTTTCGCTCTCAAAATACAAAAAGAAAAAAAAAAAAAGAGAAAAATACTGTGGGTATAATAACAATATAACACAAAAGAGATTTTTTCCATAAAGAATGAATGTTAAATATAAAGTAGTTGGAAAAATAGAAAAGATAATCAACATATTCAACTACAAGAAAAGGAAAGTCAAATACAGAATATAAACTGCTTTGGCAACAAGGAAATGACATTAAACCTATAATACAAAACACCTCTCCAGTTATGTGAGAATACTCATTTTTGGACATTGTGGAAAATTAAAGCAATATTACTTTTAAGACTTGTGACATAATAATGAAGACAGAAAAGAATGTGGACTCTGACATATTATTACCTAAATAAAATAAAACCCCTTTCTTAATGTAAATAGTTTGACAGCACCGTCAAAATTTCAAAGACAAGGAACAAGAAAAAAAGGAAAAGAATGAAAAAAGGAAAAAATGAAAAAATACATGATGACAAAAAAAAAAAAAAAGAAAAAAAAAAAAAAAAAAAAAAAAAATGTGTGTGAATAAGTTTTTCAGAATCCACATTTTGGGAAGATGAAGACTCAAATTCTTATCATTTTCCCACCTGTCACTAAAATAAAGGTCCTGAAATCTGTGACGTTCTTCAATTCCACCTACACGGGAGTGGCCCCTATGTCCTATTCCTCCTCTTAGCCTCATTTGACCTTTCTGCTGATTTCTAGGCTTCCAATCTGCATAAAAAATTCTGACCAACTAAAACCTCAAATGGTTTCATATAACATTATACCATTAATCCAGTCCTCTTACCTCCCGCCTCGGGTCTTTACCTGCATCACACAAATGCACTCTAATAACACTAATAAAGTATATTTCTGATCCCATGAAAATAAAATTAACAGTAATAAGCTTCTGTAATAGATTCATTTCTAGAAAAAAACTGAGGTATGGAGATGAAGAACTGCCTTTCTCTCAGATCTCTAAAGGTCATTATGCAGTATTACATGAATAACCTACTGTGTTGTTTTTGTTTTTTACTGATACTTATGTAATTCTCCTCCAATCAAATATATTCTACCTTATAACATACTTCATTTGCAGATATTAGTTGAAATAACATTTTTATCTTATCAGTACAAAGTCTTCAAAAAAAGTGAGTGAGTGAAAGACAGTCATAATACCACAACTTCTGGCACTCAAATAACAAGCCTATGAGCCTCATCCTAGGTACCAATTACATTCTGATCATATCAACTGAAATAACCAAGTTAAAAATGAGTGATATATATTTTAACCCAAGTTCAACCATCTCAAATAGGCCAAGAACTAATACCTTAGGAATGAAAGATCTTTGATCATGTAACTGTGGCAAAATAAAAATGAATGCTAATTCATACACAAAAAAGATAAGAAATGTACATGTATAGCAAAGAATGCATACTCTAACAGTCATGCATCAGTATAATGAAATTATAATCTACTAAATCAAATTTGCATGTGATAACAACACTCATCTCAGCTTTCGAGTTCTTGCTTAAATCTCTAAATCATGCATCAGGACCGTTTACCAAGGGAGCCATTGAATGTGTAAATTTTTTGAACTGAATCCAAGAAAAAAATATTTTTTACAAGAAGTCTGCTAAATAGCAGTATTTACAATTGCAGCACTTTTATCATGAAATACACAAAAATATATGTAAGGAATCTTAATCATAAGAATGCAGAAAAATACATATTACCTCCTCTGTTTCTACAGAACATACATATATATACACACATTTCATTTATGGAAAGCCTTGTAATTCTGGCTTATTTAACAATACTTGCCATATAAAAACACTCAAAATAAAACACTATCAACAATGCCTCCACAATAGCATCTAAAAAATGAATAATACCACTGAAATCGACATATAAGTTAAATGAAAATATCATTGTTTTTTTTAGTCCATCTGAAAAAAAGCATATTAAACAAATAAAAAATTTAAAGAAAATATATGCTATATCTTGCCAAAATCTGCAAAAAATATATGGCAACAAAAACTCTACAGGTTTTGCTGCTGCTCCTCCTGAAAATCATTTCATGGGTATTTATAGAGACAAAGACATTTTGTTATTACTCTTATAACAGCATAAATTACTATTTGTCATGGCTCTTTCAAAGCATATGTGGATAAGTTACAATGCATAAAATTTCATCTAACAATTGGCAAGCTAGTTCTCTTTCCATTTTGGAATCTCTCCTTAACCCATTGGATTCAGAAGTTATGACCTTCACATCAAGAAAATTTGGCAGTGGGTCAAGCTGTTCGGAATGACATACCATGAGAGGTTGTTGCCAAGTGGCTGGTGACAGGAACATTTTGCTATGAGCGCACAAAGCTCATGGAAGAACATTAGAGTCAGTGGGTATTCAGGAATGATATGGTATAAAAATGACACAAAACAGTCTATTACCATCTTGACACAGCTTAATAAATGACAAATATAGACCTTAGAAAATGGCAAAACAGCAAAATACGTTAGGCATAATAGCATTGCAAAGAGGAAAAGAGTCTTGATATCACAAATTTATTTGTGTGGGCTTGGCCTACAAACCACACACCGAGGAGAGCTGCCCCTCAAGAAAGCCTAATGCCCAGAGTTTGTTTCATGTATAACCTGCAAGGCACCTGGATCTAGTGAGTTAAGGGCATAATAGACAAAAGGTTTGACTCCAAATCAAGAATCACAAAGTTAAGTTCAAAGTTTCAAGAGTTTCCAAAGCAAAATGTATAAATGCTCATTAAAAGGATAAAATAAAATTTTCATTTTTTGTTCATATTCTACCTATTTAATTACATACTCAGTGCCTTTGGTCTCGCAGCTGAAACACAGAACTGGGAGAGTCTGTTGTCAAATTGGCTTGTAGATTAGTCAAGTCCTTTCAAAATAATGGGACCCTGGGATAATTAACTCAAGTTACAAAGGTCCTTTCAATTTTGATCTTTTGCATATTAGAAATGCTGTGGAGCAACTACAATACACTGCGTATATCTTTAAAAGTAATACTATTAGCTAAAAAAAAACACTATAGTAACACCCATTAAACAAAAACTAACAAACTTTTATGCACCTATAGCTATGAAATAAAATTACAATTTTTTATACACCCAGAGCAATGTAACAAAAATCAACATTTATCATATAACTAGAGCAATACTCTGCTTTATGAGAGTAATTTCTAACTGATGTTTTGTCTAATACTTATAAATTAAGTTGATAAATTATGGTTATGAAATCCTTATTAAGAAGAAAAAAAAAAGGCATTTCACATGGCTTGACTCATTAATGAAAAATGATGGAATATATCCCCAATATTACCCACTACTGTTGTCAGTTCTGTGGCACAGCTTTACTACTATTCTAGTGCAATTAAAGTTTAAAAGTAGTATATAGTCTGAGAACATCAGCTAACATTTTCTTATTATATGATTCAACCCACCAGATCCAGTGACTTGACTGCCATGTCATGGAAAAAATGGCTGAGGGCTGAGATGACAGGAACATGCCTTCATGAAAAATTCAGCAAAGGCCTGAGTGATGGGAATGATTCGTCATGAATCCATATGACCTTGCATGATGATTTGTCTCCGTGACAATTTAGGGAGGGGGAATTGCATCATTTCTACAAGTAAACAAATGAGCTATTCCCAAAATGAGTGCCAGCTCCAAGGAGGTCACTGTTTTAAGCTTAGGATCCTATTCTTTCCCACCATGACTGGCAACACAGGGTGTATTAAAGAAAACTGAATATTAGAGAAATATAAAGAGATGATACAAATAACATTGTGTTACTTATTGCTATTGTTACTGCAAGGAAATACAGCATAAAAAAGAAATATATATATATATATATATATATATATATATATATATATATATATATATATATATATATATATATATATATATATATATATATACATATATATATATATATATATATATATATATATATATATATACATATATATATATATATATATATATATATATATATATATATATATATATATATATATATATATATATATATATATATATATACCTTGCAAAGTTGAGGCAAGGAATCTTGATACCGCACATGAGTGTTCAAATGTGGGCCAGGCCAACAAGCTACACACCCAGGAGAGTCACCACTCAAGTAAACCTATTGCCAGATTTTCATCAATGTGTGGGCCACTTGGCACCCAGATCCAATGGATAAAGGGCTGACAGATACTATTCATAACAGATTAGGAGACAAAACAACTATCATCACAATACAGTGAAGACCTTTAATGGAATTATATGGAAAACATGAAGTAACAGAGAATTCCATAGAATGTATATCAACCTAGCATGCATGTAACAAAAATCTTTTGGGAGATTAAATATATCTGCACATTTTTTCTACAGCTTAATGCCATACTGATTAATGCCTACAGGTACTGATGCTAACTTTCTGCAAGACAGGTATCTCAGGAAAGTCATTTATTCTTTCTTGAGTAAAACATCAGCCAAAGATGATGATATCAAAGTTGGAGAGGAGAGGAGATGGAGGAGCTCAGGCGAATAC
>NC_091556.1:8694971-8697471 GCF_042767895.1 Penaeus vannamei | reverse complement strand
GTGCATTCAAATCCCTTTCGTTAAGACTTAACCCCTATAAAGAATTCTTTAGTGACGTTCCTGTGAATCAGAAATTATGAACTCTATTCTATATATATATCCTTTTATTTCTAGGGAAAAAAGTCAATATTTCTGTATCTTAGAAAAATTACATTTCTGTATTATATCTGTGGCCCATTCTACTACATCCAACTCTTTTCACTACAAGAGATTTTATAGTATCAAATGATTTCTTATATATCTAAGATCAACTGCCAAACTGTCTTTCACAACCTCACATTTGTATAACAAAAATAAAAGCTTTTCTTTAACCCACGTCTTTACAAACTCATCTCCACACATTTTCTCATAAATAAAAATATCTTTAGCATATGCACCTTTTGAACAATACAAACAAGTTTACAGTGATTGTAACAAACATATAAGCAAATATTCTGTATTGGAAGAAGTTTAACCACATTCTTTAGTTACATTTCCATAATAAAATAAAATCTTCCATAGATGATAAAAAGTCAATATTCAAACTTAAGGATATTAAACACTGCAAGGGAAATAAACATTAATAGAAATAATAACTATAATGATTAGAACACTAATAATAATCAATAAGAACTGTCTGATTAACAAAATACTTGTTATCTTAATACAAATGCCAGATTCCACAAACAAATGCACTGGAAAGTAAGGGAAATTTCTTAAAATATATAAATACAAAAAATAAATAAATAAAATAAATAAAATAATTAATTAATTTATAAAAACCCTTAGACTCCAGCTGCCACCTGTCGTTGTATCCTTTGCAAAATGCGATGGTCTAACACCTTTTGTCTAAACACTGTTGCCAAACCAGACACTAATCCAACGACCCCCATGACTGTCTCAAAGATCCAAAAGTGCCGTTCTTCCAACCACACCACACGGTCACATCTGTAAAGAAAAGCACCTAGTTAATCTCTGTAAATAATATGAAATAATACTGTAATGTTGTATCTAGAGTTAACTTTAAATTACCCACTAAAATAAGGATATCTTTTCCATTGTACAGAAACTAAATATAGCCGTACATAAAATTGCTGGATTTTGTTTGTCTTTCATAAAAGTTACTTTTGAATTAGAGAACAACTAAGTTACAATTCCATTTGGCTGTCTTCCTACAACATAAGCATTGATATTAATTAAAATAAGCATTATACTTTATTCTTTCTTTCCTTTATTCTTTCTTCTTATCTTTTTTTTTACTTCTCTTACCCATCAATTTAATAATGTTAAATATAATAAATTTAAACATTCAATAATTAAAAAATGTAAACTTTACGATTCAATTATGTAATTTTAATAATCTAATAACGTAGATTTAGCAATGCAATTATGTAACTAATAATCTAATAATGTAAATTTAATAATTTGTTTATCTTCATTCAACATTTCAAAAATGGATATCATAATCTAATAATGTAAATTGAATAATCTGACAATTTTGCAATTCAATAATGTTTAAACAAAAATCAAAGCTAACTGAGGGCTTGCAATGTTCACAATCCTTTTTCTGCTATGCAAAATGTTATGAGCATTAATGTACTGAAAAATGTATATTCTTTTCAGAGGTTTCTTTCGTTTCATCAGAATGTACTATATCAAACCTATGGATATTTATACTTATCATAAATCATATAGATGTGCAGAAATAAGCAAATGTATCACATATGTAATGTAGAAAACAAAGCTATAACATGCTGTGTATAACAAAGTAATAAATGCAGTTACTTACTTTCTGAAAACCTCTCCAGTCTTTTTGCATTTTATTTTTTGCCGATAGCTTGCTGACCCACACACCGATGGACTTCCACTTTTTGTTTCAAGGTCTGCAATACAATTTATCATATACACAGGATAACAATACATTTTCCAGAAATTTACTGGTAGTAAATGCAATATACAACATCCTGATATAACAAACATACAAGTCTTAGGGACAAATTATCAATATATAAGTCATCAGCACAAAAATTCATCTTTCTTTGAATCAATGTTATTATTCTTACTATTTTACTTTTGTTATTACAATAAAAAACATTACAATAACCTATTGGATTAACTATTAGTTTTTAACCGTTATTTCCTCTATTCGTATAAAAAACATATGTATAAAATACAACTAGAGATCTTACCTGAACATGGCTGACACTCCTCAAGCTCACTAAACTCTTCATGCAGGTAACACATATCTCGCTGCGTCATATTGGGGTGAGCAGTGGTGTGGGTGTGGGGACGCGTGTCATTAGGAGCAAGCTCATTCTCAATAATCAAAACAAGCACTGACAAACTGTCAAAATAGAATGATAAAAAAAAGTTATTGTAATGTCAAGTAATGATGTATAGGGTATATATAGGGTACATAATTTGCCAAATATACTCCATAGCCTCTTAGGTTATGTCAAAATATCAACGATTAATCTAGAGGCCATGATGTATAGCTGAACCACAGGACGACTATGGAAAG
>NC_091556.1:8657471-8679971 GCF_042767895.1 Penaeus vannamei | reverse complement strand
GGTTTGGTGTATGGCACATTGGTAGTGGGTAGATGTGTGTGTTAAGAAATTACAATTGTAAAATCAACAATAAATAATGCCATATATTGTATATATTTCAGATCATTGTCAAATCTTCTTGTGATAAAGTATTCAAGTTTGAAGATGTGTTTGATGAAGACTGTCCACAACATGAGGTGTACAGGAAGACTGTTGCTCCACTAATTGCCAAAGTGCAAGAGGGTTATAATGCCACTGTCTTTGCCTATGGACAGACAGGGTCAGGGAAGACATTTACAATAGGAACAGATCCCTGCACTGCCAAGGTTAGTTACTCTAAGTCTTTGTCATTACTAATGAGTTTTTGTGATAATCAGTGTTGAAATTTTATTGATTGGTAGGTAAAATATTATTGAATATGTTATTTCTTTTAGGAGGATGAGGGTCTTCTCCAGAGAGCAATGCACACCATATTAGGAGATGATAGAGAGCAAGATGAAAATGAAGCCCCTGGTGCTTCAAAATCTGGTTACCTTTCACTATCTTTTATGGAAGTTTATAATGAGACAGTGTTTGATCTCTTAGCTCCTAGTAGGGTATCATTGGAAGTCAAAGCTGGGAAGGGTGGAGGTAAAGTTGAATGTTCCTTGTTATGTCATGTGTGGTTTCTGAATAACTTTGGAAAGTGATATTGTAATACAGGAAAGAAATGCGATGCCATCAGTTGCTAAAGGTATATAGGAAATGTATTTTTATTTATTTTTTTCTTCCAGGTGTATCAGCTATAGGAATGGTAGAGAAACAGGTGCACAGTGTGGAAGAGGGGTTGTTGCTCCTAGAAAAAGGAAATAGTCTGCGCAGTGTTGGGTCAACAGCAATGAATCAGCACTCATCTCGTTCCCATGCCCTCATTTATTTAAATGTCAAAGTATGGTTTTGTGTCTGTTTTGGAAATTTATGAAATATTGCAAAATTTGTCAGATTATTAACTGATATATATTCTGAATGTTGGTATCATTGAGATATAGATCAATGCAAAGACTTTGTTTATGTATATAACTATATATGATTTACAGATTGGAAGTCGTCAAGGCTGCTTGAAGCTTGTTGACTTAGCAGGAGCTGAAGGGGTTGGCCGAGCTCAAACTTCTGGTCAATCATTTATGGAGGGTGTGGCCATCAACAAGGGGCTTCTGACACTGGGTAAAGTCCTTGCAGCACTAAGCAACTCCACAACTGGATACGTACCATACAGGTGTGTAATGACTCTTTAATGTGATCTTAGTTTAGGGAAGGAATAATACATTTTGCAGTAAATATTGAAAAGTATTTTATTTGTGGGTACATAAAAAAAAAAAAAATCATATTCATATTATGTTTTACTTTCTTTTACAGAGAATCTATTCTGACGAGGCTCCTCAAAGACTCTTTGGGAGGTACCAGTCACACTACCATGATTGCCTGTGTTAATCCAGCAAGCATCAACATGTATGAGACGATCAACACACTCACATATGCTGAACAAGCAAGAAACATACGTACCAGGCCTCAGGTGCTCTCCACTGTAAAGGTAACCTTTTTTTATTAGATAGTTTGTAGAATTTTTGGGGCATGTGTGATCATAGTTGTTTTGCTAATTAGTTTTTTTTTATATTCTACATAAAGTCTAATTCTACAAAACTATCTGTAGTATGAAGTTTGAGTACACACCAATATTAAGAGTCTGAATAAAAGTAGGAAGAAATTATTAAAGCCAAAATTTTCCATTATAGCCAAGTATGTTATTTGAATATTGTGCTAATAATGATATAAAGGAGTATAATTCCTTGTGCCACAGCAGAAATCCTGAGAACATATACTTTCATTTTATCAATAGCTTGCATTTTTTTAATTATTATTATTTTATTCTTCTTCTTATTATTGGCATCACCATCATTTATTCATTTATTTATTTATTTATTTATTTATTTATTTATTATTATTTTTTGGTCTCCCCCCAGCGATATGGTATAAAGCGTCGTTGTGAGGATGTAACTGCCACACCAGGAGCCTGGAAGAGACGAGTCCTTGCCTCAGGGAAGAAGCAAGATCACAATACTACAGTCTCAACTCCAGGCCACAAAGTCCCAAAAAGAAAAGTTGTGACTTCCCTAAACAATTCATTTGCCACACCTAGCAACATGTCAGTATACACTCTTCTATACTGTACTATGCTAAAGAAAAAAAGGACATTTAAACATATATCTCAGAAGATTATGTATACTCAGTTACCCTTTACAGAAATCATGATTATTAGTATGTAATTACTAATTTCTATCTTTTTTTAATACCATATATCTTCATGTATTGGATAGAGGAGCAATACTGCAGGATGTTCTAAAAATGATGTGATAGTTTTCTTGCAATGCCATGCTTGTCATCCAAGTAGTCATGCTGTCAGATAACTATCAAAAACTGGTATAATTGATTTAGAGTATATAATATTGTCCACATTAGCAAGAATCAGATAGAAACATTTTTATCTATTATCATATTATGGACAAAACTTCTTGGCTCAGAGCTATTTGGTGAACAAAGTAGGATGGGGTGATTGCATAGACCTTTTTTGTCATCCACATGTATTTATGTAGTACAAGGGTATCTATTTCATACATCATTATTGGTGTTTATGCCACAGAAAAAACAGCAACTCTCTATGATATCCAGTGTCTTCAAAATCTAAATAAAATGTCTATCTACAGCACGAGGAATATCTTCAGCAGCTCTCTTCTGGAACCTAGCATGCCTCCACCACCTTCAGGGTTCCCTACCATTAAACAGCCAATCTTTGAGGATGTCTCACCCTCAGGTGTTAGTGTTATACATCGTATTAGGACATCAGATGAGGTCAAGAGAACCTCTGCCCCTTCGTTCAGGTGAGGTTTATATGTATGTTTTCTGTTTATTTATGTGTTATTGGCTTTTATTGTTTGAGTGCATGATCTCCTGAAGTTACATGTGTATATCTAATAGTCTGATGATTTTTCATTATTCACCCATCATTGTAATCATTCATGAATTCATTTCTTGTATTTATTCTTATCATTACTGTTGTTGTCACACTTCCCCCAATCTCTCCACAGTCCAATGCTTGAGCGAGTGACCAACCGATTAGAGCAGTCTGTGATGACCCAGCTAGAGAGTATTGAGGATCGTGTGGCTGACAGAATTATTGAGCGGCTTACCAAGAAGAGTAGGAGGAAACGAAAATCAAGGTGACTTTTTAATATTTGGTTTTGGGGGAGAACATGTTTGTAATGATGATGATGTTCATGATAAATTTGGGTTGGGGGTTTATGAAAGTGTTTGTGTGTTTGTATGCATGTGAGTGTAGTTATGTTTGATTTTAATGTATTGCAGACATATTGTAAACTATGACAAATATTAAATGACATTCAGTAAGTTAATGTATGTGAGGGTTTTTCAAAGTTATAGTTACTAATAAAATATTGGTCAATTTGATAGAGCATGTCTAAACATTTGGTGTGACCAGCAAATTTTTTTCCCCTGTTGACATTTTCCCTTTTCCTTTGAAGATTGTGATATCTTGCCCAAACCAAGAGAATATGGTTGTGTTTACATGTATTGCGGAATTATTTATAAAAAAAATATTTACTCTTTTTCTACTTTTAGAGCAAGAACAAGGACAAAGAAACACCAGAGTTCCACACCCACAGGCACTGAAAATGAGAAATCGTTAAGTGAAAGCGATTCTTCAGACAGCAATAACCTTGGTGCATCCATCATTGGTGCCATTTTTAACAAACATGACATGAAATCAATGCTGCAAGGAATAGTCACGGATGCTTTACAGAGCACACAGAAGGACAAGATGCCAAGGGTAGGGAAGTTTTTGTTTATGTTACTTTGTCTTTTATAAATTGTCTTCTTCTTTTTCTTCTTATATATTTTTTTTAGGAATAGAATTTGTAATTGTTTGTTTGATGTTGTTGAACTGTTAATATTACCAAGGAAGCTTTAGTTTTATAAGGATGAATAGGCAATTAACTCCTTGTCTCTAGGTTTAATGAGATCCATGTCATATATAAATTAGCTATTATTCACCTGGGTGACTTGAATTGCTGTCATGCTGAGAGCCTGTATCTAATGCAAGGAATACAGGTAGAAACTTCATATTACTACTACTACTACACAATAACATTTCAGCCTTTTGTGCATACCATTGAAAAAGGTACTTTTTGTTCTATTATACTATTGAGGAAGGCTGATATATGTTGCTGAGGAACATGCATTGATGCATATTTACATGTTCGTTCTGGTTGCTTAGCTGCTTGTAGTTATATATGCCTTGGACTGAAAACAGAAAATAGACAAAATTACAGGGTACAGGTTGAGGTTATCTAGTTCTTTATTTATGCTGAAGTAATATTTTTAGAACAGTTGATGTGTATTAGCAATTTTGTGTGATACAGTATGGCAAGCACTTACATGTACAGCATAACAAATACATACACTTGCATAAATATTAGCACATAATCATGCATGAGCTGGTTTTGGTAACCTCAGCTAGTTGGTTGCTAAGGGATTTATGCTAAGTAGATAGGTCATTCATAAAGATACAGATTTTCACTTGTGCATTTATATGCTTATTTTAGCAACACTTCTATTTACAAATGTTGATATATTTACTGTTTCATTCCATCCTCTCTGCCCCTTACATACACACACTAACATACTCTCTCTTTCTCCCTAATTCCTTCTATATCTTCTCATCTGTGTCCTTTTTCTTCTCCTTTTCTGCTCTATACACAATTTCTTAACAACAAGTAACCTCAAAGATAGGTCGCTGAGGGATGTGTGTAGTACAGACGGGTTGCTCTCACTTAACTTTGCTGTCTTCTTGTTGGTAGCATGATCTCCTACAGTGCTCTCATACCAAACCAAAGAATTTTTATTTCTATTTTCCAAAGATGTATACTTATTTTCCATTTGTTTTTTAGGAATTTATTGGTAAATAAATCTATGAAATATAAACATTTAAAATGAAAAAGAGATAGGAAGCAAACTGTAGGTGTCAAATGTTAGTTTTCTTGTATTTTTGTTTTGTTTAGCATTTTGTAATATGTGTAATCTCACAACTGCACTTATTGTCTGCCACAACCAGCATTCAACTTGTTTGTAGTTTCTTGAGTGTTGCATATTATTACTCTTTACTTTTCTTTTGAAAATCATATTTTGAAGCTCTGTATGACTTGTGAATTTAGTAAAAAAGAAAAATATATATAGTCAAGACTAATTCACTGCAATATCTTTTATAGCTGTATATAATGGTCTTTGGTTGAACACAAATTGTTTTATAGATGTTGAAAGTGGGTATGTCAATATCATTAGGCTAAGATTGCATATAATAGATTTGCTGTTGGTAAAGGTTGGCAGGAAATGTGAGTTATGATTAATGCTGTAAGTGGAATATTAGCTTACATAATTTTCTCTCCATCTTCCAGAGAAGTAAAAGGTTTAGCACTGTACCCACAAGCTATAAAGAAAATGTGCTTTCATCCAGTGATCCTCGGAAACCTCTGGGAGATGTCACTAATGTTTACCAGTTAAGTGACACTATGTGTTTGAAGAAAGAGGACGACTTGTCATTTATGGCTCAAAAGCCTGTTCCACAAAAGCAAGATCCATCTGACATGGATATTGACTATGATCTTGTGAAAAAGCTGCCGATAACCAGTACAGCTTTTGTTGATGCTCGAGCTGTAAGGAGATCTACTCGCCTCTCAACAAGGCAGAGCATCCACAAGTCTCTGTTCCCAAAGATAGACCAGGATACTTCATCTTCTTTCTTTAAGTTAAATGACAGAAGCACTACCAGGTCTGACTTTGATCTCTCTCATGATACCACAGCTGTTTTCAATGATGGTAGCTATCCGACCCTGAAGTCACGTGAAGTTGATCTTAAATTAAGTGACCAAGCAGATAGCAAAGAAAATGTGACCGTAATAAGTACTGGGACCCCAACCTTCTTGAAGGAAGAGTCTCAATTGAAAAGTGATGGAGACAGGATGAATATCACTCTCTCTTCTCCCTTACAAATTGACAAAATTCTCAAGAGGAATACAAATCACGATGTTCGGAGGTCCTCGAGATTTGCTGCCATAAAGGCCACTCAGCGTAATTTTGAGATCTATAAGGGACAGAGTCCTCTTAGTAATTTGTGCAAGAGCAGGCGTTCCTCTGTTTCCACTAGGAAAAAGAAAGGTAAAACAAATTTTGTATTTTGAAATAATTTCATGGTAAATTTAGCCCTAGATACCTGGTCTTACCTGAAAAGTGTCTATATGCATGTAAAATAAAAATTATTTAATTTGGAAAAACATGAAAACATTATTGACTTTTCTTACAGCAATGGCATCAGCAAATGTCACAGTTTGTGCAGTACCTACAGAGACCTCTTTCATGAATGAGACAGATGGAAAGTGGCAGTTGGTGGTAAGCCCTCGCCTCCAGAAACAGCACAATGACAAAATCCTTGACATCTTAAATAATGGCTCTTTGAAGACTCTCCAGCAGCTCCCCACAGTAGGGCCCAAGACTGCCATGGTTATACACAACTTTAGGTTAGTTTTTGGAGTGGCAGTGATTGCATGATTTGGTTCCTGATCTTATGAGGATGTTCTGTTTTGTGGTACATAGTAGAACTGCTCTGTTACTTTCTTTGTATGTGTGTAATAAATATGATATACTTTCATAATACATTTGTAGTATGACTAGTATGTTCTTATGCTACCATATGTTAACAGTATGTTTAATAACTTATTTTTCACCCCAAGGCAATTGTATGGAGAATTTAAATCTGTTGAAGATCTGAAAGATGTACCTGCTCTGCCTAAGACCTACTACACAAGGTTCATGAAGGTGAGTTCTTTATTTGTGCTGTATTTTGTAGCAAATTAGCATCCTTGTATTCGAAGGTAAATTTTAATATGCTTCTATTTCAAGAGAGTAGTCAAATTTAGAGTCAAGGTTTAGATTAATTTCATAACGATGTATATGTAAAATGTATCCACAAATATATTATGATCTTGACTGCTTATCAGTTTTGTTATTTCTACACATTTAATAGACTCATAGCTTTGCGATAGATGCTTTAAAATATGCTATTTACTTGCATTGAATTCTTAAACACTTCTGTTCCTCTTAGACTGTGTTACCTAATTCAGTTGTGATCTATTCTGTGTCTTACATATGGTATATAATTCTCTCATTTTTTGTGCATGGTAAAATATAGAAGTGAAATATGGACTTTCAGTATAATCTGTAACAGTATATGGTTCATTAAAGAAAAAAATATAAGGAATTTTATAATAAGTAGTCTTTATATATTAACAAAAACTCTATCTCTTACAGGCAAACTTAATGAATCAACTTTGTTTTTAGTTCAAAGTTTCTCCCAACGAAAAGTACCTGGTCCACTCTTTTGGTATCACGAGTTATTGCAGATACCATGATGAATACAAGTTTCTGTACAAGATTAATATTAAGAATTTTATGAATTTTTGTAAAAACACATTTTGTGACCTCTTCACAGAAGAAACATTAATGATATTGTAAAAGCTATTTCCTGTCAGAATGTATATTTGATTTGATTTTGTTAAAACAAAAAAAAATATTTGATTCTATAATATAGGTTTAGGAATATAAGATTTTTTGTCTTTTTAGATCTCAACTTTATTTTATATATGTATATGCAAGTGTATACACTTATGTATTGATGTGACAAGGTTTTACATTTTCCCTCATTATTAGTATTGTCTTGTACTTCTTCCATTACACTTTACATTTCTTTGTGAAAATTTCTTTATTAGCGTATGGCAAAGTTATCCAAGTATATGGCCAGAAATTAGGTAAATTATTTGCTCTTGACTATCAACTTATTCTTACTTTTCTATTATTTTAAGGCATCATCGAGTAAAAGATTTTTTGTGGCTCATGCTGAAGTCATGAGTCTCTGTGTCCAACTATCCTGTGTAGTTTTAAGCTGCTCTGGTTGATTTTTTAAGCCTACAGCACAGATCGGTTATTTCAGAAAGTGGTATCTGACACCCAAGAAAACAAAATGTTCCTAACTACTCAGTGTAACACGACTTGCAAGTTAGAGAGATTTTTTAAACTATTGTATCCCATTAGCAAGAAGAGATACCCTTTTCTCTTTAAAAAGTGTGCTGCAAATATATAATACTGTTAAATGAGATGCCCTTTTCTTTCTATTTAACAATGGATGTATTATATATATTTCTATATGAATTTTTCATTATTAAATATAGCTTTCTTTAGTAAATATATGGTTTTATTTACTTTATATCCTTAAAAGAGTATGTAGGTGTATGTAGAATATTTGTTATATCATATAGACTGGACTTTTGATTTCATTAAGTATGTAGAGTATTTATTATATCATATAGACTGGACTTTTGATTTCAATAAGTATGTAGAGTATTTATTATATATAGACTGGACTTTTGATTTCAAGTTCACTATTTCAATCTCTTATTTTTGTGCCCTCTTATTACAAGTTTTCATCAATGTATACAAAAACTTATTAAACTTCAGTCTAATATAACAGATTTTTGAGGGAAACTGCCATATATTGAGAAAACTGTAAATGTTTATTCTTACAGTTGTCCAGTATAGATACCCATTCCCACTAGAGAATGAAATTTTGTCACCTTTATAATGAAAGAAATTTGGGCTTTCTGCACTCAAATAAATAGGCTTTGGATAAGTGCAATCAGCAGCAATCTTTTTAGATCAGTCTTATAGGATTTGTTTCATAGAGAAGGCTTGTAGGTTTATTATTAATAATATTACCTGAAATGATATTTGTCTGGGACTCAACACAAAAAAGTTTGTTTTTCTTTGTTTACGTGATTGTGATGGTAAATATGAGTTTATAGTATTTTCTTCCTGTTTAAATGGTCATATTTGAAAAGATTAACCCAGATAATAAACCACACATAAACATACCCTTGGTAGGATAAAAAAAATCAGTAAATTACAATTTGGAAATTTTATTGTATTTATCTACATTTTTTTTTGCAAGAATACTAATCTCTATCTTTTCTTTCTCTCTGTTTTTTATTTATTTTTTATTTTTTTTCTCTCTCTCTCTCCCCCTCTCCCTCTCTCTCTCTCTCTCTCCCTCTCTTGCTCCTCCCCTCTTACACCCTCCCTCCCTCCTCATCTTTCTCTCTCCCTCCCACCTCATCTTTCTCTCTCTCTGTCCCTCCCCTCTTCTTTCTCTCTCCCTCCCTCTTCTCTCTCTCCCGCCCTTTTCTCTTTCTCCCCTTCTGTCTCTCTCTCTCTCTCTCCCTCCCCCTCATCTTTCTCTCTCTCTTTCTCCCTCCTTCTCACTCTCTCTCTCCCTCCCCCGTTTTTCTCTCTACCTCCCTCCTTCTCTCTCTCTCTCTCTCTCCCTCCCCCTTCTTTCTCTCTCCCTCCCTCCTTCTCTCTCTTTTCCTCCCATCTGTCTCTCTCTCTCTCCCTTTCTCTCTCCCTCCCCCCTCATCTTTCTCTCTCTCTCTCTCCCTTCCCCCTTCTTTCTCTCTCCCTCCCTCCTTCTCTCTCTCTCCCTCCCTCCTCCTCTCTCTCCCTCCCTACCTCCCTCCCTCCTTCTCTCTCCCTCTCCCCCCTCTCTCTCTCCCTCCTACCCTATCTTACTGAGAAACGTCCAAGCCGCCTTCAAGGTCACACCCTTTAAGTAGCAGGCCAACCAGTCTCTTTCTCTCCCTCCCTTCTGTGTCTCTCTCCTTCCCCCCTCATCTTTCTCCCTCCTCTCTCTCCCTCCCTCCTTTCTCTCACTCCCTCCCCCCTTCTTTCTCTCTCCTTCCCTCTCTTTCTCTATCCCTCCCTCCTCTCTATCCCTTCCTCCTCTCTATCCCTTCCTCTTCTCTCTCCGTCTCCCCCTCTCTCTCTCCCTCTCCCACCCAATCTTTCTGAGAAACGTCTGAGCCGCCTTCAAAGGTCACACCCTTTTAGTAGCAGGCCAACCCATCTTACGTCGCCTGCTATGGAGCGACCTCTTCATCCCTGGTTTCGAACTTAGACCACCGTCGACCACTACGAGTCTCCAACCGGCTTCCAGTAGAGCATATTTTCCCTCCTGGAAGCCAACCTAGGGTCACACTTGGTCCTCGCCAACCTTGCGGGGAACAAGGTCTATGTAAGTACTTATATAGACCTTGGCGGGGAAGGCCTCTACCGCGAATACACTGCACGAACACGTCTTGAGGCCGAGTGCGCTTCCAGGATGTCTTTACTGGTGCAAATAAACGCCGAGAGACAGTGTGTTTCCTTAACTATCTTTTGTCGGTGTGTCTGTTAGCCAGTATATGTATCTATTTATCCGTATTTCTATCTCTTTAGCTCTCTCTCTTTCCTTCTTTCTCTCGTCTCTCTCTCTCTGTCCCCCCCTCTCTCTCTTTTCTTCTTCCCCCTCCCTCTTTCTCTTTTTTTCTCTATCTCTTTTCCTCTTCCTCTCTCTCTCTCTCTTTTCCTCTTCCTCTTTATATCTCTTTTCCTCCCCCCTCTCCCCTCCTCTCTCTCTCTCTCCCGCCCACCCATTCTCTTACCAATCCTTTCCATGTTGCTTCTATAGCAGACTGGCGATTACGACACTTTCATCGTCGTACGCCAGGCAGCTTGTCAAGCAACTTTTCACATAGATTAGACTTGATTTTGGAAAATTCTGATCATTAAGAGAAACATCTAACCTGGACAGCGAAAAGGTCACTTATCTTTCTTTATGAACATGCATGGATTCATCATGAGTTTTAGAAAGAATATACACAAGTGGTGTGTTTGAATATAGATTTTTTAAAACATTAAACGTCTTTCAATGAATCTGAATTTGTATCAGACAAATTCAATGAAAAAAATCTGCTAATAGTTTGATATTTCAATTATCATTCAAATTGGAAAATCATTCTATTCTTTTAATATGCTTGGTTATATCAGTAATTCTTATTAAGTCTATCCGATGATAAACGCAAAATATTCGTGTATTAAAGTACAAGTGTGAATCGGTTAAATTTGAAAACTTGTTCAGGCTAATAAATCATTGATACTGTCAGTGTAGACTCGTAGTAACACACACAAACACACACACACATACACACACACACACACACTCACACACACACATACACACACTCACACACACACACACTCACACACACACACACAAAACCAATGAAATACCCGCATTATCAACTGGATCTCACATACCGGAAGCGTGCATACAGTAGTGCTCACCCACACGTCTGTACATTTATCCTAACACCAATATTCCCAACCTCTGAACATATACCAGCTGACGTCACACCCAACGCTAAACCGATGGAAGAGCGACCGGTATCAGCCATGATTCACCGCGTGACGCCTATGATCGCGATAATAAACCTTGAGATAAGATAGCGCCGCCATTCAAGCGAGGAATTTCAAACACTGTCAGTCCCGCGCGGTAGGTCTGTGGGAGCGAGACGGTGCCGGTCGCGAGCATGTGTGGGTTCAAAGCGCTGAAGGCCTCCGGGGTCGTCGTGGCCGTGTTTGCCGTCGTAAGTCCGAAGAGATTCTTACTTTCATTCACTGGTGGCACGTGCGAGTATATTTATGTGTATACGCAGGAGCACACGTACAAATACACATGCACACACACACGCACGCACGCACGCACACACACACACACACACACACACACACACACACACACACACACACACACACACACACACACACACACACACACACACACACACACATAGTATCAGCTTATCTATCTATCTATCTATCTATCTATATAGATGGATGGATAGATAAAGAAACAGGAAATTGGTACAGATAGATAGCCAGATGAACAGACAGATTGATACAGAAAGATATAGATTGATGCAAAGATATATAAATATAGATATGTAGATATTCAGATAGATACAATATGTGTGTATATTGACATGAGGTAAATCCACCTACAACCAAAAGAGTGTCTTTTCTATTCCACCAAATGCATGACATGAAACAAACAAACAAACATAATAACTGATAAGAAGAAGAGGTGTTAACTGGAACGCGGAGAACACTCAAGTGAACGAGAAAAAAGAAAAGAAAACAAATCTCACGAACCTTCCCACAGATCACACGTTTAATTGAATTCCACGGTCTTATCGGTCGCCGGCTCGGATTTTTGGATTTGTGAAGGTCTACGGATTTCTGGATTTCTGAAGGTCTACGGATTTCTGGATTTGTGAAGGTCTACGGATTTCTGGATTTGTGAAGGTCTACGGATTTCTGGATTTCTGAAGGTCTGCGGATTTCTGGATTTGTGAAGGTCTACGGATTTCTGGATTTCTGAAGGTCTACGGATTTCTGGATTTGTGAAGGTCTACGGATTTCTGGATTTGTGAAGGTCTACGGATTTCTGGATTTGTGAAGGTCTACGGATTTCTGGATTTCTGAAGGTCTGCGGATTTCTGGATTTGTGAAGGTCTACGGATTTCTGGATTTGTGAAGGTCTACGGATTTCTGGATTTGTGAAGGTCTACGGATTTCTGGATTTGTGAAGGTCTACGGATTTCTGGATTTGTGAAGGTCTACGGATTTCTGGATTTCTGAAGGTCTACGGATTTCTGGATTTCTGAAGGTCTGCGGATTTCTGGATTTCTGAAGGTCTGCGGATTTCTGGATTTGTGAAGGTCTACGGATTTCTGGATTTATGAAGGTCTACGGATTTTTGGATTTGTGAAGGTCTACGGATTTCTGGATTTGTGAAAGTCTACGGATTTCTGGATTTGTGAAGGTCTGCGGATTTCTGGATTTGTGAAGGTCTGTGGATTTCTGGATTTATGAAGGTCTACGGATTTCTGGATTTCTGAAGGTCTACGGATTTCTGGATTTATGAAGGTCTACGGATTTTTGGATTTGTGAAGGTCTACGGATTTCTGGATTTGTGAAAGTCTACGGATTTCTGGATTTGTGAAGGTCTGCGGATTTCTGGATTTGTGAAGGTCTGCGGATTTCTGGATTTATGAAGGTCTACGGATTTCTGGATTTCTGAAGGTCTACGGATTTCTGGATTTCTGAAGGTCTGCGGATTTCTGGATTTGTGAAGGTCTGCGGATTTTTGGATTTGTGAAGGTCTACGGATTTCTGGATTTGTGAAGGTCTGCGGATTTCTGGGTTTGTGAAGGTCTACGGATTTCTGGATTTGTGAAGGTCTGCGGATTTCTGGATTTCTGAAGGTCTGCGGATTTTTGGATTTGTGAAGGTCTACGGATTTCTGGATTTGTGAAGGTCTACGGATTTCTGGATTTCTGAAGGTCTGCGGATTTCTGGATTTCTGAAGGTCTACGGATTTCTGGATTTCTGAAGGTCTACGGATTTCTGGATTTCTGAAGGTCTACGGATTTCTGAAGGTTACGGATTTCTGGATTTCTGAAGGTCTGCGGATATCTGGATTTCTACGGATTTCTGGATTTCTGGATTTCTACGGATTTCTGGATTTCTACGGAGCCAATTTTAGGCGTGGTGACGATTCTCTGGTAGACGTTGTCGTGGCTGTGGCGGGGAGGATGAGAGACAACTGGAGCGAAACGGAGGAGAGGGAATTAAATAATGAGGAAGAGGGTTGGAGAGAGGGGGATGGGGAAGGGTTGGGGGTAGAAGGAGGGAAGGGGAGGGGAGAGGAGGAGGAGAAGGAGGACGAGGACGAGGAGAAGGAGGAGGAGGAGGAGGAGGAGAAGAAGGAGGAGGAGGAGGAGGGGGGGGAGGAAGAGGAGGAGAAGAAGAAGAAGAGGAGGAGGAAAAAGAAATAATAAATAAAAATAAGACAAAATAAAAGAAAAGAAAACGGAGAAAAGAATAAAAAATATATATATATAGTAGAAGAGAACAGAAAATGAATAGCGGAAGAAGATGAGAAAGAAAACGGACAGCATTCCAACAGTGTAACACGTTTCTTGGTCCAAGAACTTCAAACAAATTTTCCAGCGATGAGTCATGGCGGGAAATCAGATAAAAGCGGAAATGACGACATAAACTAATACGGCAGTGATAGTTATGAGTAGACGAAGGTATTATCAAGCACGTTTGTTACTACTATGGTTGCTTAATTATATAATTGTGATAATGGTGTTGTGAAAATGGCGATGATGATTATAATTACAGGGCATCGTATCATAATTATTATCATTGCCGTTATTACTGCTGTTATTTTTATTATCGTTATAATAGTAAAAATTGACATTATTACTATTATTTTTTATGATTACTACTACCATTACAATAACCACTATTGTCACTACTATGTAACTGCTACTACTAATACAACTAATAATACGCCTTTTAATACTGAAACTAAAAGTAATGCTAATGATGATTATAGTGATGTATTGATATTCAAACAGCTGTATTATTGTTATTTTAATAATAATTATTACTATCATACTTAATGATTAAAAGCAAAATAAATGTGCTAGACATCTAAGGTCATATAGCACTATAGGAAGGCACAGTGAAGGGGTGATGACCGGTAATAGTTGTTATTTGTTAACTATCTAGAGACGTATTGAAAGGTTAGAGATGGGTAAAGGAGTTGATGAGTGATTGGGTTATGGTGGGTTTGGGTGTGGGATTAGATCAAGCGAAGGATATGTATGCGTCTGAGGAAGGAGAACAGGTCAAGGTAGAAAATGTGTGATTCTGTATAGGTTGGGAGGTCGGTGAACGGAGGATAGGTGGGGGGGAGGGGGGTGCGGGCTGTAATAAAGCGTGGGCAGGACAAGAGAATGCGTGGAAGTGAAAGAGGGACATTACACTGGGGAGTTGGGAATTGGTATAGGAAGATGTTTAAGAAAAGTCTCATGGAAGCAGATAACGGATGGGTTATAGGAAGGATATGACGAAGGTCTGTGAGAACGGAAACACTGAATATTCCAATGTTAGAGAGTCATATCTTAGCTGATCTATGAGTGATAACGGTTACAGTGCGTTTTGGAGAATTTGAAGAGGGAGGGGCTAGGGATGAGATAAGGAATTGGAGGGGGTGGTGGTGTAGTATCAGGAGTGGTATCAGGAGGTGGGGAATCTGGGAAAGGGCGTAGTTGTGACATAAGGAATTCATGTGTGTATCCTGGAGGGAGTAATAGAGGGGATGGAGGTAGGGTTAATGTAGGTGTAGTTGGAGCTGGTATCAGACGTAACTGCAATGAGACGGGAACGATCGGGTAGGGTACGGAAAGAGACTATTTGGCTGGACTAAATAGAGTATTTAAGATATTGGTAGAGTTGGGGGTGGTAGAAGGACGGGCACGTGTGGAGGAGGGGGTATTGTATTATAGTATTACGGAGAGACGGAGAATAAGGATGTAAGGTAGTAATAAGGGAGGACGGGGTGGTTGATGAAGATTATGGGAGTAGAGGTCATGAAGTTGATAATGTTGGCAGAGTAGGAATATCTCCTGGAGATTAAGTCTCGTCTTGGGTGGGTAACAGCAACAACTACATCACAATGTTATTGATGATAATGGCAATAAAGGTGGGGAATTAAATAAAAAAAATAGATACAACATAAACATAATAAATTAGTTGTACTAATGATGATACTAATATTGATAATGATAATCACAAACAAATTACCGGTCATGTCTTCTACGAGAAAATCCAATTTACCTTGGAGAAAGATGGTCAGAATATACCCTTTTCAGGCTAATTGATCAATATTGCTGAATCTGGGATCGTAATTAGTATCTTTGTCAGGGCATTGGGGATCTGGAGTCCCGAATTAGATTAGGTAATCACTAATGAAACATACTGTATCCTTGAGGCTTCTTCCTGAACCTCGGAAAGAAAACGGAGAACTTGACAACAAAAACATGATCCGATCCTGCACTTCCGTCAAAATTATTCCTGACACTTCAAGAATGCGTGTGCGGTTGTTTTAATGCGAGCCACGAATCCACCGGCAAATAACCCCGATGCTTTTACTACACATCCTGCAGCAGATGACATAAAGTTTATTATTGTCAAACAGCACGTCAGGACCCGGATCAAACGAGCATCCGTCACCTTAAAATTTCTTACGCCATGTCGGGTGCATGAAGATAGAACGGATAAAAACAATCCGTTAATGATTAAAGAGCCAATAAAAAAAAGAAAGAAAGAAAAAAGAAAAACAATGGAAGCTGTATTCATCAGGAGGAGAATGTAAACACCGTATCGTGCTTCAGATTATCCAAGGTCGGAGTAACTTTTATGCGGGTAACGATGCCAGGTGAATCTTCGGCTCATGTCTGATATGATCACGTTTTGTCATCTCCCTGATGTGTGTATTTCTGATCTGTTGCATTGTGAAGTTATTCATTCTCGTTCGCACATTTTTCTGCAATATCAGTGAACATAATCATGGTAACAGCAATATATATAACAATAGATGTATAACTATATACAAACACAAATATATATGTATATATATGTACATGTATATATATGTATATATATGTATATATATGTATATGTATATATATGTATATATGTATATATATATATATATATATATATATATATATATATATATATATAGAGAGAGAGAGAGAGAGAGAGAGAGAGAGAGAGAGAGAGAGCGAGAGCGAGAGCGAGAGCGAGAGCGAGAGCGAAAGAGAGAGAGAGAGAGAGAGGAGATAGATAGATAAAGATAGAAAAAATCTGTGCAATCTATACATATTCACAGACCAATACAAAGAAAATGTACACTGCACTTACTGTGGCATCAACAGTAAAAAATTTAAATATCGATGTGTTTCAACCATCTCTGAACTCAAGTACGTTTGATTACTTTTCCAAATATCCCTTGTGCAATTCTCTTTTAAATTTCATTTCATTCCTGTCACACTAAAAATCAGATTATAATGGTGTGAGTTTATTCATTCATTTCTATTATCAATAATTCGCTCTTTGCTTCCAATAATTCTTTTAAATTTCATTTCATCCCTGTCACACTAAAAATCTGATTATAATGGCGTGAGTTTATTCATTCATTTCTATTATCAATAATTCGCTCTTTGCTTCCAATAATTCTTTTAAATTTCATTTCATCCCTGTCACACAAAAAACTGCATATAATGGTGTGAGTTTATCCATTCATTTCTATTATCAATAATTCGTTTTTTGCTTCCAATAAAAAAAATCTTAACCCACAGCTAGGGTCCTTGGGCACTGAAGGCTTTTTCGCTTGGAAGGTTTACGAGGTGAACAACCAGTGCGCCAACAACGTGTCTGTTTGCAATCATGAGGGTAAGATACCGAACGCGCTTCTTTTGTTTTCGATTCCACCCTTTTATCTTCATCTATACCTTCCTTATCCCTCTATTTTTACCTTCGTTTGCGTCTCCACTCTTGGTTCCACTTCCACTTCTTGTCTAAGTATTCGACGTTAATTCCACTTTGGGCTATCCGATCCCTTCCACCAACTACGTCTCTGTTTCCACCGGTAGTTTCAGCTACATCTCTATCTCCACCTCCACACCAATCTGTGCCTGCTCCACCTGTCGTCTTATTCCTGAATTCCACCTCTACCTCCCATCCCCACCCCCCTTCCGTCTCCACCTCACAATTCCACCCTTACACACCCCTTTTTATCTAGTTTTGTTTAACCTATTGTGCTTAACCCAATAGGCTTCACTGTGCAGTAGTAGTTGTTGTTGTTGTTATAGTAGTAGTAATAGTAATAGTAATAGTAGTAGTATAAGTAGTAATAGTAGTAGTAGTAGTAGCTGTAGTAGTAGTAGTAGAAGTAGTAGTAGTAGTTGTTGTTGTGGTAATAGTAATAGTAGTAGTAGAAGAAGTAGTAGTTGTAGTAGTAGTAGTAGAAGTAATAGTAGTAGTTGTTGTTGTTGCTGTGGTAATAGTAATAGTAGTACTAGAAGAAGTAGTAGTAGTTGTAGTAGTAGTAGTATAAGTAGTAGTAGTAGTTGAAGTAGTAGTAGTAGTTGTAGTAGTAGTAGTAGAAGTAGTAGTAGTAGTTTTAGTAGTAATAGTAGTAGAAGTAGCAGTAGTAGTTGTTATAGTAGTAGTAGAAGTAGTTGTAGTAGTAGTAGTAGTAGAAGTAGTAGTAGTAGTATTACTAGTAGTAGAAGTAGTAGTAGTAATAGTAGTACTAGAAAAAAATCTAGATTCCACTTCAGTGATTATGCTGTTTATTCATTAATTGACGTACTGCAACGAATCATTCACTCACAACCTTAATTCATCTACTTTTTATTCATCGTAATTCATCTGCTTGTATATCTTTATTCATCCGTTCTTTATTCAATTTATTTTTATTATTATTATTTTTTTTACAGACTTGGAAGTCCGATCGTACATTGGCTTAGCAGAAGGTATTTTGGGGACGGCGGTGTCCGTATGCTTCGCCATTGGCTTCGGTGCTGTAAGTAGATTTTTAACTACTGAACTAACAGTTTTAATGAGAATGTCGGTGGTAGAATTGAGAATAGAAAATGACGATGGTGATGGTTATACCTGCTGCTATTTCTGTTAATAAAAATAATGATACTACTACTACTAATAATGATGATGATGATGAAAATTATGATAATAACAATAACAATGATAATTGTAACGGTTGATGGTGAAAATAATGATGTTGGTAATGATAATATTTATTTTAAGAATAATCATAATTATCAATATTCTTCTTCATAATAATAATAATGATAATGATAATTAAAAAAGATAAATGGAATCATTTTAATTGAAATAATAATGAATTAAACAATGATAGATGTTCTAGTAATTATAAATGAAAAGATAATTAACGAAATAATGATAAATGACGCAATGATAGATTAAATAATAATAAATGAAATGATAACGAAATTGTGATAATGAAAAATTGATAAATAGGATAATAATGAATGAATCCACAATAAATAAAATGGTATTGAAATGATAACAAATGAAATAATCGGTAAATGGAATAATGATGTATGAAATGATAGTCGACGAAACAATGAATTAAATGATAAATGAAATAACGATAAATGGAATAACGATAAATGCAATAATGATGAATGGAATAATAAATGAAATGACGATAGATGGAATAACAATAAATGAAATGACGATAAATGGAATACCAATAAATTAAATAATGATAATAAATGAAATACTGCGTGAAGTGAAGTGATATTAAATCCCTTTTCTCCCGCCAGCCCTCCGTTGCCCTTATATGGCTGTGGGAGGCCTGGGCGCTGGGAATCTCGGGCTATAATTCGTATTGTATCTATGACTTCCACCAGAACATCATTGGGGTAAGTATTATTTCCTTTTATGCTCTCTCTGTCTCTCTGTCTCTGTGTCTGTGTCTGTGTCTGTGTCTGTCTCTGTCTCTGTCTCTCTCTCTCTCTCTCTCTCTCTCTTGGGGTAAGTATTATTTCCTTTTATGCTCTCTCTGTCTCTGTCTCTGTCTGTCTCTGTCTCTGTCTCTGTCTCTGTCTCTGTCTCTGTCTCTGTCTCTGTCTCTGTCTCTGTCTCTGTCTCTGTCTCTCTCTCTCTCTCTCTCTCTCTCTCTCTTGGGGTAAGTATGATTTCCTTTTATGCTCTCTCTCTCTCTCTGTCTCTGTGTCTGTGTCTGTTTCTGTCTCTCTCTCTCTTTCTCTCTCTCTCTCTCTCTCTCTCTCTCTGTCTCTCTCTCTGTCTCTCTGTCTCTGTCTCTGTCTCTGTCTCTCTCTCTTGGGGTAAGTATGATTTCCTTTTATGCTCTCTCTCTCTCTCTCTCTCTCTCTCTCTCTCTCTCTCTCTCTCTCTCTCTCTCTCTCTCTCTCTCTCTCTCTCTCTCTCTCTCTCTCCTCTCTCTCTCTCTCTCTCTCTCTCTCTCTCTCTCTCTCTCTCTCTCTCTCTCTCTCTCTCTCTCTCTCTCTCTCTCTCTCTCTCTCTCTCTCTCCCTCTCTCTCTCTTTATTTTCTGTATGTGATGATATGTGTGCGTTTTTTTAAAGAAGCTTTCTATTTTTTTTTGTTTTTTGTTTTTATTTCTTCATTCTGTTTTTAAATCTCCTTTCGACCTTGCGTCTGAATTTTAGTCTCTTGTTGATTAGTCTGTTTTGTAGTTATTATTTTTTTTTACTTATTAAATAATTCATTCCGCACCACAATTCATTACTTATTAATGTCTATTACTTAAATTATTTATTACTTACTACTTATTAATCAGTCTATTATCAATCATCCATTACTCATCTACTATGTATGACTCATCAATCAACATCCTAATTATTTATTACCTAATTCTTAATCAATCAGTCTATTCGCCTGTAGCAAGCGAGGCGCCACAGAGTCTCATGCGCTTCCCTCTCTTCCTCTTTTCAGAACCAAACGACCTTTCCTTGGGACACGGTTGTTGATGACGACTACGGCTATTTCTTCATCGAGGCTATCTGCTCCGTTTCTCTGCATCTTCTTATCGTCATTATCTCTGTTCCCTTGGGTTTCGCACTCTCTCGCATGGTACGTATTGAAGATACGAGGGAGGGTGGGAGGGAAAGAGGGAGGGAGGGAAGGAGGGAGGGGGTGGGAGGGAGAGAGGGAGGGAGGGAGGGAGAGAGGGTGGGTGGGAGAGAGGGTGGGTGGGAGAGAGGGAGGAAGGGGAGGGAGAGAGGGTGGAAGGGGGAGGGGGAGGGAGAGAGGGAGGAAGGGGGAGGGGGAGGGAGAGAGGGAGGAAGGGGGAGGGGGAGGGAGAGAGGGAGGAAGGGGGAGGGAGAGAGGGAGGAAGGGGGAGGGGGAGGAGAGAGGGAGGAAGGGGGAGGGGGAGGGAGAGAGGGAGGAAGGGGAGGGGGAGGGAGAGAGGGAGGAAGGGGGAGGGGGAGGGGGAGAGGGAGGAAAGGAGGAGGGAGGGAGAGAGGGAGGAAGGGGGAGGGGAGGGAGGAGAGGGAGGAAGGGGAGGGGGGAGGGAGAGAGGGAGGAAGGGGGAGGGGGAGGGAGAGGGGGAGGGAGAGGGATGGGGGAGGGGGAGAGAGGGAGGAAGGGGGAGGGGGAGAGAGGGAGAGAGGGGGAGGGGGTGTGAGGGTGGGAGAGAGGGGGAGAGGGTGTGAGAGAGGGAGGAAGTGAAGATGGAGGAGGAGGGAGAGAGGGAGGAAGTGGGTGGGAGAGAGGGGGAGGTGGGAGGGAGGGAGGGAGAGAGGGTGGGTGGGAGAGAGAGGGGGTGGGAGGGAGAGGAGGGGGTGGGAGGGAGAGAGGGGGTGGAGAGAGAGAGGGTGGGAGAGAGAGAGGGTGGGAGAGAGGGTGGAGAGAGGGAAGGAGGGAGGGAGGGGAGGAGGGAGGGTGGGTGGGAGGGGAGGAAGGGAGGAAGGAGGAAGGAGGGAGGAAGGAAGGAAGGAGGGGAGGAGGGAAGGAAAGGAGGGAAGGAAGGGAGGGAGGGAAGGAAGGAAAGGAGGGAAGGAGGGAGGAAGGGAGGGAGGGATGGAGAGAGAGAGAGAGGGATGGAGAGAGAGAGAGAGAGAGAGAGAGGATGAGGAAGAAAGAGAGAGAGAGATGAGAGAGAGAGAGAGAGAGAGAGAGAGAGAGAGAGAGAGAGAGAGAGAGAGAGAGAGAAAGAGAGAGCGAAAGAGAGAGAGAGAGAGTGTTTCATCATTTTCATTTCTTTTGTTATCCTTAATGTTGGAATTTCAAAATTCAATAATTTGATGGTCGGGTATCCAGTCAATGGCTTTGATTTATTATCATTATATATATATATATATATATATATATATATATATATATATATATATGTATGTATATATATATATTTATCATTATTATTATTTTTAAACGAAACCATCGTATATTTGTTCATACAATATTATCTCAATAATGACTCATGTCACTGAAGGAAAATTGAACTGGAATTATAATTACGGACAAACACTGAAACCACAGGCCTTGATTGTATGTAAATATGTGTATTGACACTGGTGATTCAGTCCACAATTAAATATTAACTTTTCGGTAAATTCATGTACATCAGTATTTGTCTCGATATCGCCCTAAAAAATAAAATATACTGTTAACATAACGGCGATATGGTATCTAATCTTAACAATGCATTGGGGTTCCTGTAACGGTGAAAGAAAACTCGTCAGCTAAGCATCACACTTTCCACTGTTTGCAAAATATATTCATTTCTTTACGGTACGACACTTTGTTACCAAATACATCGACCCCGTTATATTTGAAAAGGGAAAATAATTTAAATAAGTTAAAATTATTTAAATAAGTTAAAAGAATAGTGAAGAAACGGTTTAAAAGTAAAATGACATTTGCTATGCTGGGAAAAAACCGTTATCACTTTCAAACGTAACGCTCGGTCGTTTCATTCAAGTTATTGCTGCATCGGAACTTCCTCAGAAAATACTGTTTTCATTGTGAAATACAGCCTTTACCTGGCCTTTAATAACTTAATCCGGTGGAGTTGTTGACTAACAACATATGC
>NC_091556.1:8622471-8629971 GCF_042767895.1 Penaeus vannamei | reverse complement strand
TGCCAGAGCCATCTATGTGCAGAAACATTTAACCAAGCATTGCCAAAGGGAGTGCACCATATTCCTGTCAACATTGGGTTAATATAAACTGTATGTTAGTCAAACTTACAGTTGAAGAATACGTTACAAATATCACATAACTTTAAAAATATTGCTAGTTTGGCAGAAGATTGAGGACATTTTTTGTTCCGCTGCCTAATTTTGAATTAGTTTATGTTCGCACAATATTTTTAGTTTGACACATCACAGTCTGGTTGATGTTAATTGCTGTAACATTGTTTTAGTATAAATACTCCCTATGAACTTGCTCTAGAAAATTACGTAAACCTTTATTATGCATTATTAGGAAGAAATTCAATGTTGTAAATGTGAAATGAAGCGAGCAAATATCTAATTTTTAAACCTTTTTTTCAGGTTACATAAGGTATCACCATGTTGAAGACAACAAGGCATAGTTCATTTATTTTGAATCGGAGTTGGAGTTTCATGTCGAGAACTTATGAAGTGTTGCATTTATCAAGAAAAGGGATTTCGTCATCTGTTACAAGAGGTTAGAGATTGTAACATTTCCTTTGAAATATTTTTCTTAAAATATTAGAAGATATTTTTGTGTAATAAATTTTTAATAGGTAATGGACTTTGAAATTTCAATAGATGCTTCAGATAAATGTGTTTTAATATGTTTCAGTTTTAACATTTTCTTTATAGATTTAATTGAATATAATTTTGTTGAAAGATTTAAAGTGTACTTGTATAAGTTTATTGATCAGAATAAACACTGACACCTCCGCTTGCACCTTGATCCTTCCCCTTTCCCCCCAGCAACCAATCACCACCAATATGCATGTTATGTGCTCATTAGCGCCCTGCACATTATTATTGAGATTGAGAGATTGAGATTGAGAATAAGACCACATGAAGATAGAGAAGATCAAGGTATTAGCCAGAAGTATATGAAACAGCACTATTTGGTACAAAATAGGCTGTGAAGCTATGCTAGCATTCCAGTATTGCCATATTCTTTTTGTAATGTGATTCTGTAAAATGGTTCATTATTTGTGTTGTAGATAGATAGAGCATGTCAGTTGCCCTAAAAAAACAGTTCAGGCTAAATACTTGAGGCCACAGCATCCATATATGTCATAGCAATAGGACCAAAAATGTTATTCATTAATTTTACTGGGCTATTCCTGAGAGTTATTGCAATGGCATCGCTTTATGTTAAACAGAAAGAGTCTCCAAAGTTCCACAACATCCTGTGACCACATCCATCAAGGAGAAGGAACTTCCCCCAAAGACAAAAGTAGACCTGCAGTTAGTGCAGCTTCTGGAGAAACTCTCGCTTGTGGACTTTGCAAATAAGGAGGGTGTGGCCAGACTTGAAGCTGCCATAAAGTAAGGACTTTCATAATTTAACAATCTGTTTAAGAATATTGAGAAAGTTTGAATATTTTAATTACATATTGAGTATTATGTGTTATCAGTAATTTGCATTGTATTATGATATATACTATTATTATGAGGCTATGACAATATCTATTTATATGATACCACTTTAAATTTATTTATTTTTCTTTGCTTACAGTTTAGCTGACAAATTGAGTGTAGTTGACACTGATGGTGTGGAACCTATGATCACTGTCCTGGAGGATAGGTTAGTATAATAAAACACAATATAGTAGATTACAGGTTTCTGTAGTGTAATTATGCCATGATAGAAATATAACTTGTTATTTTATAATGCAGCAGTTACTTTAAGATAGCAGTTTCTGTATCTGTTTAAAGTGAATGAAAGTCAGTGGGAATCAGAATCATTCATCCATGGAATAGCTTTGAATGAGTCACAAACTCTATGAATGTGCTAACCAACTTGAAGTATAAGAAAAAATTTGTGACCTTTCTGATTATTCTAGTAGAAAATCATCAGGTCTACTGAAAAGAGGGGAAAAAACGAAATCCATAGTATATGCATCATTTTGACCCAATGCCGATGGGTATAAAAGTTTTGCAAGTGGATGTAGTAACGGGATTGATGGCATGCATCGGCAGTTTCCCCAGTTTGCGCCTGGCTAGTTCAGTAGTTTATGAGTGACATTTGGTACCTGAAAGCTCTTATTTTGCTATGATTAATAAAAATATTATAATTTTGAGGGTTTACCTTCCTTATAGGTGCTATGGACAAAAATCTTTACCAAATAAATAAAGCCGCTACTATTGGAGAAATACAAACTCTGTCTGACGAGCCAATGGAGTGGGAATGGTAATGATATGATGCCATCTTTTTTTTGGTCTGCAACAGCCATGGCATGTTCGTTCATGCCACCTGTTGGCTAGGGGTTAAAGCAAAGAATATCTCTCAGTAGATTTTTCAAAAAGTTCATGAATGTAGGCCCAATTGTAAAAGAAAAAGAAAAACTAATAAAGAAGGAAGCATGAGGTTTGTTGATTACTATAGTGTATATTGCTTATAAAATCATATGATATATGAAAAAGAACTTTATTGTCATACTGTATGGATATTTCACATGGATTCATAAGCTTTAGATATATGTCACTAAATATTCTAATGAGAAGTCAGAATTTTATTACTACTTTTATTTATCCATCAGTCAATTAAATTTAAGGAAGTTTTAAGTGTTTTATAGTGTTTAAAGGCTTTTGTTTGTCAGGTTTTGCAGAAATGAAGAGAATGTTTATGATACTGAATGCATGTAGTAATATCGCAGTGGAAATTTGACACTAAAAATCATATTTTATCAGTAGTGCTACTTGTTGAAAGAGTGTGTTCCATTCTGTACTGTATATGAAGTAAGTTTTTCAATACTCCTGACTAATTTTGTTTATATCACCAGGTCCCTTCCTCTTGCCGATGATGAGGTAACCACAGGTGACATGAGTGAAGAGCTATTAGGGTGTGCTGTAAAGACCCTTGAAGATTATTTTGTCGTTCCTCCGGGCAACATTGATTTTGCTCAAGACGAAGAGTATTACCATAAGCTTGGTGAGAATGAAGAAAAAAAAGCAGTATAGGAGTATTATGGACTTTTTCCTGGGATATGTATAGTGTATAAATATATTGTGAATAATGATTTATAGAAAAGGGTCTTTCATGTTTTTTTCTCCTTAACTTATGCATTATACATTGTTTTTTTTACAAGGTTGATTTACTGACTAATTGTCAAGATACAATATTTTATTTATTATGAATAAAATAGACAAAAAAAGAAATAATATAGATTCTTTTGTTCTTCTGTTATCCATTCAATTTCTGAGTATGTACATTGTATAACATACATTGCAACTATTTACTGAAGAAAATGTAAAGCTAGACTATTATGATACACAAACAGTAATACATGCTGCCGGGAAAATATTGCGTTCACTTTAGTATTGTTTCGTTAAATGTTTCTGCACATAGATAGCTCTACCAGTGCGTAACGACAAAGGATTCAATTAGTAGATCTTGTGACTTTACTTTTCCCTGAAATAGCGGAAAAAACTTTTTTTTTACTAATGCTATCAATATTGATATTGTTATTTTTGTTATAAATATTAGAATTACAATATTGTTATTGACATTACTAACAGTAGTATTGGATTCTAGAAAATATTATGAAAAATATAGGAAAAGGGTAAACAAGTGAGACAGGCAGGGGCGGGTCTAGAGAATCTGGTGGGGGGCACAGGGGGTAACAACAATAAATCTGGGAGGGCCGCCCAAAAGAAACAAAAATTAAGACTGCCCACTTGAATATTTAACTTGTACAGTTACATATTGTTTATTTTTTCATCTTGCTGTGTGAGTATTATATATTATTATATGTTAAAATTATATATTTATATAGAGATATTATATATAAATATATATTAATATATAAAGGGTCAATGATTCTTGGGTGGGGGGGCACACAGGGTGGCCATTCATATTGCAGGGGGGGGCAGGTGCTCCCCTGTGCCACCATGGAACACCCACCTCTGGAGACAGGTACTTCTCATAACTGGCTCACTGGTGACCTAGCACTCATGGAGCAATCTATATGCAAAAACAATTACTAAATTAAACACACAGTGGACATGCCATTTATTATCATTATCATTATCATTATTTAAATTTTTTTCTATTATTATTATCATAATTTTTTCTATTATTATTATTATCATAATTTTTTCAATCATTATTATAATTATCATTATTGTTATTATTATCATTATCATTTCCCTGGTGGCATGTGGTTATGGTAGCATATCTGTCTTGAAATTATTATTCGTTGGTAATACATTGCTTATCATTATAGTTTCAACAAGAACATGTGACTATGAATCTAAATGCAATATAGAAGGTTTTTGAAAAAAATGATGCCTCGTAAAACCTTTCTATTATGATAATAGATAGGTTTTATGATAATTGTTGTGATTCATTGTTATTTTTTTGCTTGTAATTATGTAATTGATAATAATAGTTGATTATAATGATAATTATAATAATAACAATTAGCATCATCATCTTAATAATAATAACAGTAAAGTAATAACAATATATATAATAATGATAATGATGATAATAATAATAACAATAAGTATAAAGATAATGATAAAAAATAACAATGATAACATATAGTAATGATGATAATGATAATGATAGTAGTAACCAAGATAAATATTATAATGTCAATGATGATAAAAACAATAATAATAATAACAATTATAATAAGAATGATAATAATGATAGTAATAATATTGATAATGATAATGATAATAATAATAATAATAATAATAATGATAATAAGAATGATAAAACTAAGCATAATAATAATAATAACAAAAACTATACTAATACTAATAATGATGATAACAATGATAATAAAATATCATAATACTGATAATAACAATGATAATCCTAGTGATGATAATAATAAAAGTAATGATAATGTTGATAATGATTGTAATATTGATAATGTTAAAGATAATGATAGCGTTGTGATGAACATGATAATGATAATTGTAATAAGGAGATGGAGAATGACTAAGATTAATGTTGATATTGATGATAATGATAACAATAATGATGAGATAAGATAACGATAATGATCATGATTATTATATTAATAATGACTATAATAATAATGATAGTGCTAAGAATAATAATGATAATAATGATGCTAATAATGATTTGATAATGATAAGAATAAAAATAATCATAATAATAATAATAATAATAATAATAACAATAACAATAATGATAATGATTATTATGATAATAGTAATAATAATTACAATAATAATGATAATGATAATATTAATGATAATGATAATACTAACAATAATAATGATAGTAATAATGTTAACAGAAATAATTGTAATAATGATAATAATAATAACAGTGATAATAATAATAATGATGAAATGATAAGGATAATGATAATAATAATAATGATGAAATGATAAGGATAATGATAATAATGATGATTATAGTGATAGTAGAAAAAATGATAATTATAATATTAATAGAAAAAATGATATTTATAATAATAATAGAAAAAATTATAATGATAAATGGTAATAATAATAAAAATGTCAACAATAATAATAATGATAATAATGATAATAATAATAATGATAATAATAACAATAATAATGATATTTATAATAGTAATGATATTGATGATAATATAAATAATGATATTAATGATGAAGATAATACTGATAATAACAATGATAATCATAACATTAATACTAGTAATAATGACATGATGATAATGATAGTGATGGTGATGATAATAAAAATAATAATGATAATAGTAATGAAATAATAAAGATACTACTAATAATAACAGGAATAAAAGTAATAACAATAATAATAACAATAATAATTATAATAGTATTAATAACAGTAATAACAAAAATAATGATTATAAAGATAATAACAATGATAATAATTACAATGATGAGAATAACAATAATATTGATGATAATGATAATAACAATTATAACAATGATAATGGTGATAAAACGATAATAATAATGATAATAATAATAATAATAATAACAACAGTAATGATAATAAAGATAATGATAATGATAATGGTAATAATACTAATACTAATGCTGATGATTATAAGTATAATGATAATAAAATGATACAAAAAAAGATAATAATTATGATAATAAATAACAATGATAAAGATAATGATAGTTATAATGATGATAATGAAAATAATAGCAATAATAATGATAGTGATAATAATGATAATAGTGGTAATTATACAAATGATAACAATGATAATGATAATGATGATAATAATAATAATAATAATAATAATGATAATAATAATAATAATAATAATAATAATAATAATGATAATAATAATAATAATAATAATAATAATAATAATAATAATAATAATAATAATAATAATAATAATAATAATAATAATAATAATAATAATAATAATGATAATGATAATGATAATAATAATAATTATAATAATAATAATAATGATAATAATAATAATAATAATAATGATAATAATAATAATAATAGTAATGATAATGGTGATAGTAACCATAATGATAATGATCATGATGATAATGATAATAATAATAATCATAACAGTAGAAATGATAATGATCATGATATTGATAATAAATGTAATAATAACTATTATTGTCATTATTTTTATAATCATTATTATCATTATTATTATTGTCATTATCATTATTATCATTAGCATTATCATTTTTATTACAATTATTATTATTCATATCATCATTATTATTATTATCATTATCATTATCATTATTATTATTTCATAATCATTATCATCAGCATTAATATTTGTCTTGATTTTATTATTATCATCTATATTATTTTTATTATTATTACTATCATTATTGTTATTATTATTATTATTATTATTATTATTATTATTATTGTTATTATTATTATTATTATTATTATTATTATTATTATTATTATTATTATTATTATTATTATTATCATTATTATTATTATTATTATTATTATTATCATATTATTATTATTATTATTATTATTATTATTATTATTATTATTATTATTATTATTATTATTATTATTATTATTATTATTATTATTATTATTATTATCATTATTATTATTATTATTATTATTATTATTATTATTATTATTATTATTATCATTATCATTATTATTATTATTATCATCATTATTATTATTATTATTATTATTATTATTATTATTATTATTATTATTATTATTATTATTATTATTATTATTATTATTATTATTATTATTATTGTTATTGTTATTGTTATTGTTATTATTATTATTATTATCATTATCATTTTATTAGGATTATTATCATTATTATTATCATTATGTTTATAATTATTGCTATCAGTATTATTTTTATCATTACTCTTATTATTATCATTATTTTTTTCATTATCATAATTAGTATCATCATCATTTTCCTAATCATTATTTATATTATTATCTTT
>NC_091556.1:8579532-8614532 GCF_042767895.1 Penaeus vannamei | reverse complement strand
TGGAGTATTCCGCTACGAGTCCACGACAGGCCATTACAGTGAAAAAGTGTTTGTGATATCCGTGGCTCTTGCGTTCTTAGAGTGAACGGATTTCTGCGTAAGTGTTCAGTCGTATTCGCTTTAAAGTTCACTCTGCTAACACGAGTTCGATGCCACTGTGGAAAACCTGCAGCAAGACGTGTATGTTGCGCTTCTCGATTTTCGTTTTATTTCTTCTAACTGTGGAAAGCCCCCCTCTCGTAAATCAGGAGACGAGAAGAAAAAACAAGGATAGAAAGAAATCTTAGAATAAGTTAGTTTCTTTTTTGCAAAGCCTCAGAGAGTTGAGGGGAAATATTCAGTCTCATAGGTGTTGTAAATATCATTCCCAAATCATTTTAAAGAAGAATTAAAAAATCTCGCTGATTCCCGGCCAGTCACGGCGATAAAATTACCGCCGGGCCGCCGCCTCCGCCGCCAGGTCTTCGCCCCGCCCACTCTGGCTATTTTAAGGTTAGGGCGGCAGCGGCGGGTCGGTTAAGGCAAGGAGTGAATTAACCCTAAATATGACCTTTCAGTTTTCGCTATTAGCCATTCAGAAAGAAGGAGAGAGATGCGTGATGATTTAAAATTTGATGTTTTCTTATTTGGAAGATGTAGTGATGTAGTTGCAGTCACTTCGGAGTTCTGAAATAGAAGGGTTTACAGTAAGCCTTATAAGGAAGTGATAAGGGATACAGTAAGCACATGTGTAGTTTTAATATATTGTTAGTTTACTGTTCAGATATTTCACAATTTAATAGTTGTTTTTAAAACAATTGACGTAACATATAATTTGAACTTTGTTGATTGGTAATCTCGCGTCTCACATATTGATGTATTTTCAATTTAGATAATGTTTATATTAACGTAAAACTGGCCTAGTTGCCCAAATTGACTGACGTGATTCTGACAGAAGATGAGGTCATGTCATTGCTCTTCGCGATGTCACAGATAATGACGCATTTTATAATAGATTATCATTCATGTCGACAAGGATTCACTCAGTGACATCTTCTCTCGCTTCCAGTAACTGAAATCGCTATTAACTGAAATATAACAAATCACGGTAAACTTTTCCTTTAAAATCGAGATAATGAAAGATAAAGATATAAGAATAGTCTACCATCCAGACAGACCTCCTCCTATTCTGGGCTTTGGAAGGGACGGGACCTGAGGAAGGGGGCGGTACTTCCCCTTTGCTGGCCGGGGTCAGAAATAGCTCCCCGCGAGGCTGGGCACGCTGCCGGCGACCTGGCACGCACGCCTAAGGTCCAGTCCCCGGTGCCACGCTGCCCGCCAGTACCCAGTTAGACAAGCAGTTCACACGTTTGACTGTTAGCTTTTAAGAGAGGGTAATGGTCGTTTTACTATTTGAATTACTCGTGATATGTCTTCGTGAATACTTTCATGTGTAGTTGACCGACTTAAAAGGATACATACACGTAAACATTGATGTGATAATGAATACAAGGCATCTGTAGTTCATTTCTGACTCGTGGAACAATCAGTGAAGCTAAGAGGAAAAATATACGGCATCCACACACACGGGGATTGAAGAGTGCCACAGAATGTATGGTTAGACGACCCTGTGGCAGCCTCACGTTGCACTCTGACCCACATACGGGTGCCACGGTGACTCACGCTCTTGGCACTCACCGTATGGGAGGAGAGGCGTTGCTAATTCCTTCGTTAAGATGAGGACTTGATTGTGGATTTCGGTTAAAACAGTATTAAGAAGCATTGTGTGTTTTATCCTGCGGTTATTTTCGTGTTTATGGTTGTTGAATTCGAGAGAGTTGGCTGGAAACAGCGGCTCATAAACCGGGTTTATTAATAGCGTTCGTATCACTTCGCAAACGATATCTTTTACCTTCTCCCAACTAGAACAAAACTTTAGACGATACTACGAACAATTCACAATGAAGTTCATAATTAGAATTAAAAAAAAATCACAATAAAGTTCATAATTCATCTAAACTTATTTCCGTTCATCGAAGTAAAGTAAATAAATAAAGTGAATTCTCAACAAGATCATATTCCCGAGTCTTCGATCAGATCATCACTCGTTTGTCAGCCATATTTGACACCGGCGGACAGGTGTCAAGTTACGGCGGCCATTTATGGGGCTGGCAGTGTGTGGCAGAGAGTTGGCCCTGTGTCTTGTGTTCAGCTCGCTTGGCACTCTGACACCAGAAGGGGTGCCAACTTCGCAAGGACTTCTGACACAAGGCCGCTCTATGCACATTCTTGCCTGCCTCTGGAATGAGACTGACAGAAAGAATTGAAAAAATATAAACATTTTAGAATTATGATCTATAGATAACGCGTAATAACAATTGATTTTAGAAAGAAATTTTGTTTTCTATATAAACATTAGAGATTTATAATCTATCTGAGAATGATTACGAAGAGATATAGATAACGCGCAATAAATATTAATTTTGGAAAGAGATTTTGTTTATTGACGGAATTTGAAAACCACAAAAAATGCGAACGTCGGTCGAATATTTCATTTCGGAAACTTACCCCGAATCTACTAACCAAAAATGCATTATTTTAAGATTTATTCTACATGTGTTATGTATATGTTACTTGAATATATATTTATACTTTTTAAATTGAAATTGTAGTATGTAGTCAGAGCTTTTGCTTAAGTATTCAGCTTTTGATGGTATTGTTCTACAGTAATGCATAAATAAGTAAAGTAACAGTATAGTAAAGTAAGCTTTGTATTCAGTAATTCTAGGCTGGTAATTTGACTTTGATGAAATGTAGCACCAGGGGCTTTAGAAATATATATATATATAGCTGTGCATATGACGATCTTTTTCTGTTCGAAGTAAAAATACGGTATTTTGTATATTCTTTTTTTTTCTCGTTACTCAAAAGTGAACAGAAAAGGATAAAGTTATGTGGCAAAGCACATGATTAATTAGTGAATTTGTGTCCTAATGTTAAATTCTATGTTACCCAGCATTATGTTTGTTGCTCATTCAGACATCAAAAAAATGTCGAGTGACAGACAAAATAGTAGACGCAAAGTAGAGATTTGATAATGCAGTACAAATTGGAGTCTCATAGTAGCCACTTCGTGCAAAACATGTAGTAGGTAATTTTAGCACTTTATAGTAAGCGTTGAAGTCCTTTATTTGTCTTGAATAGGCCTACATTGGCCGTGTCACCGTGTCTGTTGTGTAGATGCTAGTTATACACTTATTCTTTGTCTCCTCTGAGTGCTAACGCCGCCAGGCTATTCTACTGTAGCCTCAGGGGTATCTCAGACACCTCTGCCATGACCTGTAAGTAGCCCTGGGAGGTGATGACGACATCGCAGTGTGGAGTGGTGGTGATCTCCCCCCTCACCCCCCTCAACCCCCTCCCGCCCCCTTCACCTCTGTCGGTCACCTAATTTGGCGTTCATAATTGTGTATTTTTAGGGGTCATTTCTCAATTTTAGTCTTCTTATTTAACTTTATTTTGAGTTTCATGTGCAAATTCATATTCTATTTCACATGCCTATATATACATAGTATAGATGTAAACATTATTTCTTTTCCTTGGCTGCAAGAAATTACAAATTATGAATGCCAATACAAATATTTCCTCATCGGTTACCCGCGTGTTTTCAAAATACGTTGATTTACGACACAGTAATATCTATTTTGAAAACACTGCTACTTTGTTACTGAGTTTATTACCTTTTTCGTTGTTGTTTTGTTTAAGTTCCTCCATTTTCAGCTAACGAAAGTCATTGTTTCAAATCCGTTATAATTTGAACTATTGAGCGAAACTTTACGGTTCACGGTTCTAAGTCTCGAAGCTTTGACTGTTTCGAGACCAGTGCTGTGAACTGTATATTTGCTCGTAGAGACGATATTCTGATCTCTGTACGCCTGTAGTTCGACTCTCTGGACTAAAAGGCATTTAGACGAGAGACAGATTTACACGGGTCAGAATATTATCTCCATATATTGTTTCTGAGTTGGAATGGTTATAAGTAAGCATATATTATTTATAACATGTTAATTCTATTGTTCAAAATAGTGTTAAATATCAAGCCAACCCAACTCAGAACTGAAATATAAAATTTCAGAATTCGGTGTGCATTTTTCTACTTATCCAATCGATAAAATACAAAAAAATAATTATAATCCATACGATAATTTGAACCAAAACTAAAACCAAATTGAAAGAATGAAAATAATCATAATATATTTCGGAATCCTGTCCCGAGAATTCCTTAACAGGTTACTTAATTTATCTATCATATATATCCCTTATAATTAATTTTTTTCCCTTAATGTGACAAACCCAGATTGAAATTATATTTTGTTTTTTTAATTTTCCCCCCAATATTACTTGCATGAGCCCTGTGAATATGCATTATATTTATTAATTATTAAAGAAAGAGCTTTTGTTTTTTTCTCGTTTTGACATCATAACAACACACTCTAAATATACATTGAAATGAATTAAAATAGAAAAAAAACTAGATTTCTTTTTAACTTAGAGTGTAACATCTGAAAATGACATTTAAAAAATCACCTCTAGTTCTGAAGTAATATCTACTTTTTTCATTAATATAGTTCTATTTTTTTATTTTATACTTTTTATTATTCATATACGAACTTACCAAAAAAAACTGGCTCTGAAATCACATCTACCTCTGGACCCAAATCCCTGGCTGCATATTTTTTATACCTAACTTTATTTATTTTTTTTGGCCATCCCTTATAATTTTATTTCGTTTGTTTGTTGATTAATATACTAACTTTACCATTCTCTCTCTCTCTCATTTCCAGTTCTTTACCCCCTCACAACACAACCACCGCCATGTCGTCTGACGAGGAAGAGTACAGGTAAGGTGAACTGGGGAACACGGCGTCCCAACACGACACCACACACGAAGCTAAATGCGCGGGATAAGAGGGTTTATTCGAATGTAGGGAACACGACACACGAAGATTAATGCGCGGGATAAGAGGGAGTTTAATCAAATGTAGGGAACACGACACACAGAGATAGATTTTTAGGACAGTATTAAGGATTTTATTAAGTATAGGGGAACACGAAACACGCAGATAGATTTTCAGGATAAGGAGTTTAAGTAAGGGGAACACGACGTAGGGAAGTGTATGCTTAGGAGAGGGAAAATGAGGTTAAATAGCATAGGGATTACGCCGTATGGAGGTGAATGCTCAGGATCTTAAAGTTTGTAAAGCATAGGGAACAGGACGTACAAATATTTACCTTTGTAGAGGAATTTGGGCGGGAAAGGTTTACACACAAGCTGAGTTTGTTTAAAGTAAGGAACACAGTGCAAACAAATGAGTTTAAAGGAAAATTTTAGTGAAAAAATGTAGGATTAAACTAGACAAACATTAATGCTTTCAAAACACGAGGGAGCTACGAACTATAAAATTAAATTAATACATTTGTAATAGCTATGGGAAACACGGTAGACTTAGTTATCATGAGATCCACATAATAGACTCTGTGCTAGACTAGATAAATTTGTTAAATTCAGAGAAAAAGGATGTTCCATTTTGCTATGTCCTTGCTCTGTTGATCGGCCCAATAGTAATCAAAGTCTACACGTTAGTCTTAGTTACACCAATAAAACAAACAAGTAAAAAAAAAAGACACTTTAAATCCCATTGAAAAACACGTTCTCTTTGGAACAACAAAACAAGAAACAGGAAAACATAAACACCATCTCTGTTGTAGCGTTTATACTGAACTTTTCCCCCCTTAGCTGAACGTATACGATCTGTAGGAGGTGGCCACTATGAGAACTCAAAGGTTAGGACAAAGAGGAACGAAGTCTGGTTCCTTGACTCTTCGACGCAGAAGGGTCACACGATTCTTAATAAAAGAGAGAAAAAAGGTCTGCTTTACCCCTTAGTAGGTTCCAAAATCAGGGGGGTGAGAAAGCGCCTGGTGCGGGGGAACGGCGACTGAGAGTGACGGTGCCAAAGTCCATTAAACTTGTAGACTAATCTTCTCATTCTCTTTTTTTCAACTAGCAGTTCAGAAGAAGAAGAAGTCACCATGGCGGACGAGGTATACAAATATGTTCAAATACCCAAACATTTTAATTTTTTTTTTGACCCGTAACTCGATAATGTACTCACACTCACAGTTCTAATCATTCCTTTTGTTGCGTTGACGAAGATCTGTTGTCTCTCTGTTCCAATTCTCTATTTTTTTTTGTATAGCATCTCTTAGTGCGAACAGAATACTATGGCAGACGGTAGGTACACCGAAGGTCTCAACCCTCATCATCTCACTACCTCTGCGCCTCTCTTGGTGTCATTTAATGGTGGAATTACTTGAATTATGTCTCTATGAGGGAAATAAATTAAATTCGGAAGCTACAGGTTAGCGGGAGGTAGTGACTTGATAACTCCTGTTTCGATGGAGGACGTATCCGCTGGCAAAAGGCCGAGTGGTGGCGTGGTTCGGGTGAAAATGCCTCTGCTTTCGTAGATCTTTCGCCTCACCGATATCGTTCAGCTCAAGAAATGATTATTATTTTCATAGTGCCATCTCCTATAAAAAAAGAGTTATCATCACCCATCCACCAAGTCGCTCGCCTGATGTTAGAGAAACCAGCCCGGGAGTGACTCTTTCCCCTGGAGTTGTGGATCCCTCGGTTCTCAGAGAGCCCAGGAAAAGCCACAACTGGACAGAGGCTCTCCGCCGTGTAAGTAGGTGCCTTGGGCGGCGGTGGTGCCAAATAGGTGCCAGACCTCGTTCGTGCCAAACGTGGCCGATGGACGTGGCACCTCCCTCCGCCCATGCCTGTGTGACCCTGTGCCGTCCGCCCACCGATGCCTAACCCCCAGTGGATCCCTAACGACATTTTTTGCTCCCCATCACGATCACAAAATTTTTTCGAGTGTTTTTTCCACCTCTCAACCTTTTTTGATACAATTCTTTTTATAAGCGAAGAGTCGTTCTAGATGAAAACTAGCGTAGAATAGCTCCGTGGTCAAGAAAAGAAACTTCTAGAATGCGTCAGTTGGTGTTCCTTCCCACTTAGCGACCCTGCCGACCTCGAGACCGCGACGAGACGTGGGTCCTCTTCCGCTAGCTTTAGTTTCCAAATAATTATTCCTCCTTATTTTTCATTTTTGTTGATTTGTTTTTGTTTCAGCCGCCATTTCAGTCTCTTTCCGTTTTCTGTTTTTTTACGCTTTTTCGTACATGGCTCTAGTCTTCATAGATGTTTCATTTTCCGTTAGTGATTATCTTCCGTTTCTAGATTTTATTTTTATTTTCATTTTATTCGCAAGTGGACATGATTAATTCTGACACAAGCATGCATAGTGCACACGCAGCACCTCCACTACACACGTACACAGATTCTATTTGCCAAAGCTGTTCGTTACACAGACCTCGAAGCTCTAATACTTTCGTTTATTTACAAATAGGTGCTTCTTATATGGTTATAGGACTTAGTGGCCACCCGAGAAAAAAATATTATTAGGTGCAGCATAGGTCAGCAATTTTATTTTCCTTATTTTTTAATTTCTAATGCTCAAGTGACCCCAAACCTTTTTCTTTCGTACCTTCTTCCCTGAGCAACATATCAATGCGAGATGGCCACATATACTAACAACATAGTTCAGGTGCTTGTATTTTTTTTTACCTCTGCAAAGTAGCCTTTTGCAACATGGCTTTCGGAATCCTGAAGAAGTTGCTGTAGAAGTCATCCGCATTGATCTGTCGTTGCAGGTTGACCTCCAACTGAACCCTGCCATTCTTTTCTTCGGCGAGTGTGTGGACAGAGAACAGGGGGACTTGCTGGTTTTCATGTGACTTTGGAATAAATAACTTTTTGCATTTGGGGGATCAGCTGGTTTTCATGTGACTTTGGAATTTAGGGGATCATGAAAAATGGGGGACTTTCATATGCCTTTAGATTAAAGTTTTTGTTTTCATCAGGGGATAATAGATAAGGGGGTTTGTTGGTTTCTTGTGCTTTCGGTTCAAATAACTTCTTGGCTTAGTTTGGGGAATGGTAATCGAAAGATAAGTGAAAGTAATAATAATTAGTTTTTTTTAATCATAATTGTGGTAGATGTTTATTATTCTTTCTCTGTTCACACAACTTCGTAAAACGGAAAATTTTGTTCCATATAATTTGTATCAGACGAAACTGTGACTTGTTGGTGTGTTCCTTTTTTCTTTTTTTTATATTATTATCTAAGCTTAACTATTTGTAAAGTATTTTGAACAACTAAGCGTCACACCAGCATCTCCCAATTTCTTTAGATAACCGTGTCCTTAAGTGGCTTTCATTCTTGATAACTATCCCGCTTTCATAAGAAAAGATAAACTTCAAAACCCTGTATGCTAATTTATTTATTTATTATTATTTTTCTCTCAAAAATCCCTTAAATCAAAAACTTTTAAAAATAGGCGGGAAAAATAAGAATGAAGTCACTTGCGTTCGTTTCCCCCTCACGCCGTGGCTTCGTTGCGTCCCGATTCCTGCCTTTCGGCCTGCCCTTCGGCGCTCCTTGCTCCTTCTGGCGACGAGCGAAAGCCACGGCGTCCTGGGGAGGCAGGGGAGGGAACGCCCTTTATACTGAAGGAGGAGAAGGAGGAACAGGTGCATGTAGGAGCTAATTTGGAATGTTGTGATGGTTCTCGCAGCACCGAGGAGGAGTCTTCGGAAGAGGAGGAGGACCCCGTGGCCGTAAGTTGGTGACCTTACTAACTCCACTAAAACAAAAGAAAGATATTTCAACTTCTTATCTTCTTTTTATTATTATTCTTAAGCTTATACTTTTGTTTCAATTCTTATTTTTTTATATCGTTTCCTTTTATTCTTCCTTTTTGATCTTGTAGTTTCTTTAGCCGGTGTTCAGGACACTCCTCCAGAGAATAGAGTTAAGGGAGTCTGTGTATAAAGAAAAAGGAAAAAGAAAATTATTTGATTTTGTGAATAAGATTCTTCTCAGTGGAATTTATTGAATGCTGCAGTAATTTTAAAGTTTATTTACTTTGTTAATTTTCCATTTGTTTCACCCACCTGTCAGTTTTGTGTTTCCTTTGCCTGACTTGGCGATAAGCTCAATAGTTACTTATTAGTTTCAATTTGCAACCATACGCTCAGATTTGTTTCTACAGAAGTCTTGTATTAGATCATACCGCAATACATTTTTTTTCAACTGTTCATCATACATGTCTATAGAGGGTCCAGTTCCTAAAGCATATGCACAATGAGAACCCCGTTTGCTATAGATAGAAATAAATTAATTTATTCGATATATTGATACCTGGAGGAGAGCCAAGGACCTGGAGAGTATCATGTATTTTATATCTGTAGGAAGGTCATGTCGAACTACAACTAAAATCTAACGACTCGATATCTTTTTGTATTTTGTCAAGAAGTATATTGCTGAAATATGACTCTCAAAAGTTTAAATTGGTGAAGTTATAATGCAAGAGATAGTGATTCAGAATTTAATGAAATATCCAATACGATATTTATTGATTAAAAGAAGATAATGGATATATTAACCTAATTTGTATGTTACAGGAATTTTTCAAAATGAGATGAGTCATGGTAATTGTATATAAAAAAAAGAAATATAGATTAGAGAAGTAGTTTCTTAGTAGTTCTAGTCGTAGTTTTATTTCGTCAGTTAATTTGTGACACATACATTAGATTTCTGACGACAATTTTTTAGCCACAGTAGATATATATATATTTTTTTGATTGTATATATCTTTAATATGAAAATGTGGTTCTTTACAGCACTTTTCTCACCTCGTGTCTGTCTTTTAAACTGTTTTGTAAATCACGTACATCCTTTTTTGGCATTTTTGTACAGTTGAACGCCCATTTTCAAAAGATATTTTTCCACCAATAATTTTTAAAGAGAAAGTAATGATAATGGAAAATATATTGATAAAAGGTGACTCAGTCCAATAGTTTTTGGAAGAACTGATATATATATTTTTGATTGAAAATAAAATATAAAACAGAGGTGAAGAACATCCAAAAGTAACTTACACAATACAGCAACAGCAAAAGAAATTCTTGGAATACTGTCTTTCCCTTACAAAATTATTCATCTTAATTAACTCTCATTTATCTTATTTTAAACAATTATTCCCTAACGCCTTCAATTCTCTCCGGAAATTTCACTTTTTTCATATATATATACATAATTACTCTCGTTCTTATTTTCTACTAAATTTAACCCAACGGGAATGTGTTCAAGGCATGAGTCACACCTCTTATTTCACTTATGATCGATGTCCGGGCATTAGAACCTTCTAGACAAGGTGTTCAGCCCGTTTGTTTGATGTTCACTCCCCCTTCGCCCCTCCCCCTCGTTCTTACTGTCTCTGGATATGTCTTAAACCTCAAGTTCTAACGTTTATTAAAAGAATATGAATGGATGAATGAACGAGCGTGTGGGAAAGTTTCATGAATGAATTTTTAAATGTTTCTGTACACGGCGCTCGCGGTTGTAAGTAAAGAGGGATTCTTTACTTATAAACTGCCGAGGAGGAGGAGGAGGATATCCATGTCGGTCAGAAACAGGTCTTCAAAGTAATCTGTTGCATCTTGTTTCTTCCTGGATAACCATTAACTTCCGGTGACAGAACACTGGTGGGTTCCAGGAGTGACAGAGAGCAAAGCTTTGAAGACGTCGTGATGGTTCAAGAGGAATTTTTTTAAAGAATTGTATATTCTTAAAAAAAAAAGATCCTGTGAATCTAAACGTCTTTTTTATGACTGTGGAACACCGGTGATTTTACAACTCGTAAATCACCGAGGATGAAGAGGTTGTGATTGTTACAGTGAGAGGGTAGAGAGCGTCTCGCGTGTTCGTGTTGTGATATTGTGTGAGTCTCCGTGGATATCTGTTTCTTTCTTCACGTGTATGTGCGTGTTTGTTTTTGTGTGCGTTTGTTAAAAAAAAATAATGTGCATCCACGTGTTTGCGTCCCGACTGATCCCGTGTGGGCGCGTGTGGGCGGGGAGACGGTGCTGTAAGTAACCGCCCTCAGACCTCACGCCCACTCACGGCTCCTCCACCATCTCTCTCCCTACAGAAAGCTAAGGCGGCCGAGGTACTAGCTAGACAGCGCGCTTTGGAAGTATGTCCTGTGTGCACCTACTAACTGCATGCGGGGAAATTGGCTATATTCATATGTCTAAAATTGCAAAGATTCAATGACTGTAACGTAAACATCATATAAAAAAGGATTGAGCTTTCTCTCTTAAATATCATGTTGATTTTGATGATGTTGATGTGATGATAAACGTATCTTAGAGTAATAAAAGTAAAGATTAATGAGTAAGGCATCGGCATAACATAATACAAGTACCAATGCTTTTTGGTAGCCGAGCGTAGTGCTTCACAGTATCTAAAGTTCACACTCGCTTGAGCGACTCTCCACCCAGCCAATCATGCCCGAGGGAATCCGCCTGACCTGCCACGTGAGAGCTCATGTGACGTCACATGTGAGGTCACGTGACTCCACGGGAAGTCTCAGGCCGCCCAGCCAGCGCCCCGAGTTTGGTAATCCGTGGGGCGCCCGCCATCCCATTGGTCGCGGCGCCCGCCACCCACACCACACGCCCACCCACGCATATTCTCGCCCCGCCCCCGCCGCCGCCCAGCGCCCACGCCCATGCCATCTCAGCGGCGATTCCGCGCGCGATGTTATTATGCCCCGTCGCTTGCCCGGGCGGAGCATAAGTACCATCGGGCGCGGCCTCCGAGGCGCCCTCGGCGCCCGACCTGCCGGAGGACCGCCCGATGGCGATGGCGGGCGGGGGAGGGGGCACAATATGCCGTCGGGCGCGGCCACATGCGCCCTCCCGCCCCAGCGGCGGCCCGCGACGGACGGCCGGGGGTCGCCGCCCCTCACCCCCCCCCTCTGTCCTGTTCAGGAACTGTTGTCGCATCTAACTCCTTCTCTGTCCTTCTGTTCCTCTGAGCATTTCAGGTTCGGATGAAATGTCGTTCCTTCCGCTGATAACGTCGACTTAAAATGTTCACTGATGTTGATGCTGAATCCCTTATTTTTATTTTATGATTTGTTTTCTCTTAAGTTTCCTTTAACTCTGATTAATACCAAGAATAATTACACTTATAATCACCCATATATAAGAACTTCCATATACTCTGTCGCTCTTAATATTTCTTAATGTTTTTTTTTCTATTTTTTCAAGCATCTGATCCAGACCCCCCCCCTCCCCACTCAGTGCGCGACAGGTTTTCAAACGAAGCTGATCTGTCCCCATCTATCAATTCCCTCCTCTCTTCTCTTTTATCTCCCTCATCTCTCCTCTTTTATCTCTCTCCTCTCTTCTACTTTATCTTCCTCCTCTCTTCCTCTCTTCTCTTATATCTTTCTCCTCTCTCCTCTCTTCTATCTCTCTCCTCTTTTATGTCTTCCTCCTCTCCTTCTCCCTTCTCTTATTCTCCCTCCAAACATCAGTTCCCACCTTTCTCGAGACCTTCATCACCTTTTTCTGTTGACATTCCGACGTCGGGAGGTGAGAGGGCCAGCTCTCCGGCCCTCCGTCAGAGCGGGGGGCTGTGACGACGCCGCCCCTCGGGATATCCGGCGTCTCGCAGGCCCCCCGCCCTCGCTCGGGATGCGGGAGGTCAGGGCGCCACCCCCACCTGCCGCTGCCAGTTGGAAGGACGTCTGTCGGAGGGCGTAGAGAGGGAAGGATAAGGGGGTTAAGGTCTGGAAGTAGAGTGGAAGGGGAAGGTGAAAATTTGTTTTCTTTTTTATTTTTTTCATTTTCATTTTGGGTTTTGAGATCTTTCTGATATGTTTGTTGTTGATCTGTAAGTTCTGCTGGGACTAAATATCACATGTTATCTAATGGGGACTTTTCAGCGCCTTGGATTACACCAAACACTTCTCAACGTCGCAGAACTGAGCAGCTAAGGGTGGCGGCCTGATATATGAAAAAAACTTAACACTAGCTTAGTCTCCCCTCAAAAAAAAAAAAAAAAAAAAAAAGCCAAGAAAAAGCGGTTAAATCTCGCGAAATCTGTAGCTTTTGTTTCTTTTTCTCTGCACGATATTTTACGATTTGAAACCCCAGCACCTGTCCCGATTTTTTCCAAATGGGACTTCCTGTTTATGATAACTATATCCCTATTCTTATTTTATTTTTTACTTAACAAACATCCTCTTCGAACGACAACTATTCTTCCCCGTAAGTCAACTTCACTAATTTATTTATTTTTTGAATGATTTTCATTTTACTTTCACATTCTTTCTTAATAATAAAAAAACAATCCCACATATTCACACAAGTCACTTTGGAGATAGATTTCTTAGCCTTTCACAATTAAAATCTTAATAATTTCGCAGACAAAGAGAAAATAGGATTTAATTGCAGCTCTGACTTGCTTTTGTTCGCTAGAGACCGAATCTCAGACCAAACTAATGGCTTTAGATAGACCACTATGACTCAAACTCACCAGAGCAGGAAGACTGATCTATTTTCCATTCCAGTGAAGTTAAATAAACTCTTCGGAGAAAGAAAAAGAAATTTATGATAGAAAAGAAAAAAAAGACGTTATAGGTTCAATCCACTTAGGGAGAAAACATAATTTAGCGGTTAGCGGATTTAAGATTTGTTGAGCTTCGTGCTTCGCCACGAGCAGTCGCTAACTCCTTGAGACGATTCGCAGGAAGCAAAGAAGAAGCAGGAGGAGATCGACCGCAAGAAGGCGGAGGTCCGCAAGCGCCTCGAGGAGCAGAGCGCCAAGAAGCAGAAGAAGGGTTTCATGACCCCTGAGCGTAAGAAGAAGCTCAGGGTAAGTGTCGTCCCCGGGCCGTCTAGCGGGTTTTCGCTAGACGCGTCGCTGTGTCTGTTGTGTTGTAGACGCATGATGGAATATATTGTGTTCATGTCTTTATGTTTTGTTGGAAGGGATATAGAAATGTTCTTTGATATATTTTTCTTTGCTGATAATCTGCATTGGAATATATATATGCTCATTGGTATCTATGTGGATTGAGTGTCAATCAAGTACTTTCCCTGACGCGGGATAAAAAAAGTACGCACGGACCAAAATCCACACCACCTTATATCCTTAGCCACCGGGACTGACCCCCTCCCTTCTCTCCTTCTCCCCTGCAGTTGTTGCTCCGTAAGAAGGCCGCTGAGGAACTGAAGAAGGAACAGGAGAGGAAGGCCGCTGAGAGGCGCAGGATCATTGATGAGCGTTGTGGCAAGGCCAAGAACCTCGATGGTGCAAACGAAGGTACAGTGTGACAGACAGTACAGGGTCGGGGGCAAGTGTCGACGCGAATGATGGGGAGTGCAAATAGCGAAAGGAGAAGAGGAAGAAGAAGAGGAAGAAAGAGAAAGAGGAAATGGGAAAGAGAAGGGGAGGGATATGGGTAGATGGTTTTGTGAGACTCTTGAATCCAGAATTCCTCTTCGCAAACATAGATTTGAGAAAGATATTTGGGTTTATCCCGGATAGGACCGTAGTTTAAGACTGATAGCTCTTTATACCAAAGAAGAGGATATATATATGTGAAATAATTGCACAAGAGACTAAGAAAAACACTTTAAGATAACCAGGTATGGATTTTTAAGAATATATGCAGGAGTGATAGCTATCATAAGGAGATGTACAAAGTGTTTGTTAGTTTGTTCTAAGTGATTAGGTACGATAATAGGGTAAACTAGGTCGAGTTTGTCTTAGTATTTAGGGATAGAATTCTTATATTTTAGAAATGCTGAATTTGAAGTATGGCAGTTCGTTGTATAAGACATAGGATCAAAATTAGAATTTGATGCATTGTAAAGGGAATAGAGGTAGAATGATAGGTAGAAGAAGGAAATGGAGGTGAAGAAGAGGGGATGTTATTGGAGAATTAGAAGGAGGAAGAAGAAGAAGAAAAGGGAAATGAAAGATATAATTGGTGATGTTAATGAAGAAAAGAAGAAGAAAGAGAGAGAAGATAGGAGAAAAATAACATATGTGTAGAGGGAAAAGAAAGAAAAGGTAGATAGCAGAGACACGAAGAAGAAGAAGAATAAAGAAAAGGAAAAGATAGAGAAAAAAATAATTAAAAAGGGAAGAGACAACCATATCAAAAACGCAGCAGTAGAAACAAGAAAATTTAGAGGAAACAAAACCCAGGATTAGAGGTTATAGGTCGAAGGGAAATACCCCAAGGCAGGATATCCATTTCGGAGGAGAGCTAGGGATCCAATCAACCATTTCCTTGTGTGTCTAATTCCTTATTTTATCCCCAACCAAGACAGGTGCAAACGACGGACCTACCAGCTGGCGACGAGACAAATTTCTATTCCCCTTCCTCCCCCTCTCAACATTATGTATATTTTATGTGTTTCTGTACTCCTTGTTTAGTGAAGTAGCCTCATTAGACGGTGTGTAGACCTGTAGTATATACATGGGTTTACAAGACTATGTTTAATACACACGGTGATGCACGCACATAGGACACGAGCTGACACACACACGTATATATCTGTTAATACTGTATATATATCAATATATATATGTATATATATAAATCCAGAGACGGGGTTTCAAGATAGGCGGTCTGACGCAAACATCTTGAGACAGGGTGGCTAGCTGAAGCTTCTCAAGAGGCAATTAAACCGTCCTAGAGGAAGACAAAGCACAAAGGCTTCACTTCGCTTACACGCTTCCTTTGTCAAATTCTTTTTTGAGTTTCATGTCATCAGTCACAGTATATATATTCTTTCCCTTAACCTTTAGTTATGGATTGGTTTGTTTATGTTTGTTTTTTGGACAAAGTGTTTATATATTTCAAAGAAGTGCGATTGGCCGAGATACAGACATATATTTTGTTTAGTATAGTGAAAGGGGTGGGTTTGCAGTTTTAAGCGATCATTTATTCATCCCCAAAGATGTCCCTTTCAATTATTTCGATTCATTCACGAGGGAAACAGATAGAGAAACATTTTCTTTGTTAAGTCACGTCTAACAGGCTGCAAAAAGGCACTATTTTTTTCATTTTTATTTTATTTTTATTTTTTTAAGCACATAAATTCGATAAAAAATTTTCTTCCCCTTGTTATTCATTTTTTTCAGAGTGGACGGTTTAGAGCAATAGCGACCCGACTAAAATGTTTGATGATCAACTTTTCCCCTTTTTGCCCCAGAGAGAAAAAAGATAAAAGCCCTCATTCACAATTAGATATTTTCTGAGACCATTCTCTCTTTCCCCCTTTGGAGAAAAAAAATATATAGCTTTAAAAAAAAATCAAATTTCAAATTATAAGGAATTTTCTAATCCGTATCATAACGTAAAGGCATATTCTCCCTTTAAAAATAATAATTTCCTTCTCAATATTTGCATTTCCGATTCAACTTCCAACCAAAAAAGGGCTTTAGAAAAAAAAAGAAGGAAAAACAATAATTGATATATATTCCCCCTTTTCGGTGTCATTCATTCCTTCGCTTCTTGGTCACGGAGCTCACTAACTCTCTCTCTCTCTTTTCACATCTATATCAATATAAACGAACCTAAATCAATCCAAAAAAAAGGAGAAGAAAGAGTAATATAAGAGTGAGCTCCACATCTCTCTTTTTTAAGAAACATATATCATAGACGAAAAAAATAAAAAAAAACAAAAGAGACGACCCATGCGTTGACCAAGAAGTTGAAAGGTGCCTTCCTAATTCTTTTCAACAGACGCCCTTCGCGCAATTTGTAAAGAATACCACGATCACATCGCCAGCATTGAGAGCGGCAAGTATGATCTTGAGATGGAAATCATGAGGAAGGACTATGAGGTTTGTATAGCCCACGACAACCCCCTGTAAGGATTTTTTTAAAAAGATGGAGAACCTCCAACAACCATTTTTTTTTCTGTCCCCAAACGCTCCCCCCCCCTCGTTCCCCCTCTCCCCCCCTTCGCTGGCTATTTTTCCCCTCCCATTCCCCCCTTTTTTATTTTTTTTCACTCTCTCCCCAACCAGTTAAGACGTCTAATGGTTGGTTGGTTGTTCCAAAGAACGGATTGATATGAAAGGTTTCGTTACTTAAAAAAGAAAAACAATTGAACCTTCATTCAATCTACGGTCCTCCTTTTTTATCCGCCGATGCTGTTAATCACTTTTTTTTAACTTATTTTTCTCGTTTTATATACATTTTTTTCTTCGTTTCCCCCCCACCCCCTACGATTTTATTTTGATCGTTTTCTCCGCTTGTAACACGATGTCTGAACGATGACCAGAACCTCGCTCCCTTCAAATTAACGTGTGGATTTTTTCCGAGTGTATTTCTGTGTCTTTGGTAGCCATGTACCACGAATGTGACATAGTCTTTCCGTTATTTTTTTATTTTTCTCTCCTGCCATTTATTCTTTTTTTAGTTCGAGTGAACCAATTAGCTATGAAGCTATTGTTGCTGTTTTTTTTTAATTATTACCATAGTTATTATTATTATTTTTTTAATTTCACCCCGGTTCCTGCATTCATCCACCCCGCACTGATACATCAAAAACTGCACATGTGTGTTTAGCGCTGAGTGTCTGTCTCGATCCATCTATGTGTGTTTCCAGAGACTCGCCGCGTTGGAGGTCTACACGGAGGCTTACTCTCACTTTTTTGTGTGTCACCAAAAACCCCACAAAATTAGGGAGTCCGTCCTAATTTTGTTTCATTCTCTGTTTATAGCTGAGCTTGAATCACTGTGTAGGGAATTCCATAAACGCATAGAGGGCCTAGAGGGTGACAAATGGGATCTGGAGCACCAGATCAAAATGAAGGACTATCAGGTAACCGGAGCTTGGCCTGGCCGGCACGGTGCCTCGCTCGATAGTGCACGGCTGGCTGCAGGTGCCTCCGGGCTCGCTGTGGCTGTGCTAGTAGTGGCTGCTAGCCTGTCTTGTCTAGGGCATTGTCTCAGCCAAGTATCCTGTAGTAATTCTTTTTCCTTGCAGGCTGTTTCTTATGGAGGGCCTCACGTCATTCACACGTAGCTAGTCATTATGATATCTCTTTCATGATATCATCAAAATCATCGCTCTTACTGGTGCCACCCATCAGTTATGGCTAAATTTTAAAATTCGATGTCCATATGTATGTATGTTTTACCTGTTGTACTGCTTTCATTTCTCCCGAGAGCCCCTTGGCTCGTTCCTGTAATACTTTAACAAGACATTCTGTTATAGACGCACTTAGGGAAATCTGCAAGGAATACCACGAGCGTTTGTTCCTTTGCGAGTCCCAGAAATGGGACCTTGAGTATGAGGTTCGCAGGAGAGATTATGAGGTACAGTGGCCAGGCCTCCTGCACCAGTCGGGAGTGCTCGTAGTACTGTCTTACCACTTCGGCTTGACCAGCCCTGGATACGTTCTTAGGCCTTCCTTCCGCCCAAAGCCCGCCCAAAAACGCCCGCCCGCCCGCCCATAAGTCAGTGTCGCGCCTCGCTCCCCTGCCTCCCTGGCCCCAACACGCTCCTCTACTTTACTCACTACAACGCCCACTCACTTCCTTTTTTTGGGACCCAGTTCTTTCAAACTTGCTACCGCCCCTTATCGTAATGTTATCTGACCGTTGTAACACGAATTTCGTACTAGACGCGAACAGTAGATGGTGTAGTCAGGAGTAGTGTGCGGTAGCGCAGTCGCCGGCACTGGCATGCCTTGTACGAAGTGCCCTGTCTCCGGGAGTAAGGGTTGACCACTACACACGCTGATCCTGCTGCTACCTTTGCAGGGCTGGCTGACCTGCACCGAGGCCGGGCCCGCCTGGCTCTCGGTGCCGTCGGCCAGGCACCCTGCACACAGTGACTAGCTACACTCACGCCCAGTGTACAGTGGGTCGATATGATGGTCAGGTGTACATTGATGCTTAGTGTACAGTGGTTCTTTCTGCTGGCCCCCTGTGCTTTAATGCATGATATACACTCATCCACTGTACACTGAAAAACATGGCACAGAAGGATCTCACACACGCCGGGTCAGATGTACAAGTCAAGACTGTACATGTGACGCACGTGTTTGGATCCCTGACCTTCTTCTACGGCCCACATGTTTACGACACTCCCTTACCCCAGCGCTTTGTTTGTCGCCACTCTCTTCTCTAGGTGTAGCTGATGCCTTTTAGCCTTCCCTTCAATGTGCTTATTAACTTCCCGGGTTGCACTGCTCATCCGTAGACGCAAAACATGTCCTTGTTCTAGAGAGATGCCTCATCTTCGATGGCAAGTGTCTTACAATATTTTTTTTCCTAAATATCAGCTGTATAATTTTTTTAATATCAAAGAGATTACATTTCTAGCATTACTTGTATCTCACTAGTCGATGTACTAAACATCAAGGGTAACATTCTAGATTGTCTCCTCCCCCAAACAAAGAAAACAGACCCTAAAATGAGTAAGTTGCACAGATGAATGTGAGTCAGGTGGCGCTCGCCCGCTCGCAGACTCAGCCGAGACTTCGCCCACGAGGCCAGGGACGACCCGGCCTCCGGCTGGGCCACACGGGGAGGTGCAGTAGAGGCGGTGTGCGTAGGTGTTGCCCCGTGGTGTCAGGGGCACCTCGGCAAAAACAGACAGAAGACAAAAGTCCCCATTTGGCGCTCGGTTCTTACTAGCCAGAGGCATCATTCTCTTCAAAACTAACTCCCAAAGCTTTGTGCAGACATCATAATTGCAGTTTTTTCTATAAGTATCTTCGTTGTGCTTCCCAATTTCTTGTTACCTGTCCAGGGCTGGCCAAACCGTTTGTTGAGCTTAGTGAAACCAAAAGATAGCTGTGGAGGGCATTACTAATTTTCAAAAAAAAAAAAAAAAAAAGAAATGTATATCCTCCAGTATCTAGATAAGCCCTTAGGTGTAGGAAGAGCCCTCGGTTAGGGGCTCGGAGCTAAAAATCCTCGCTTGCTAACAGGACCCCTCGTAACCACTGCATGTTTCCCACTACTAGCGGATGGTATCTTGAGGGGGCCCTCGCTTCCCCCTGGGCGTCGGGGGCCCTCCTTGAGCCAAGTTTAACCCTCTATAGCGTGACCCTACCTGACCCGGCCCAGTGTGAGCCCCCTCCCAGCAGTCCCCAGGGCAGCGCGAGGCCCACAAGGTCAACCCAGCATCCCATGTATGGCACTTCATACGCGCTCCCGCCAAAGGCCGTCTTTCACTGTCACTTTCAAGCATATCCTCTTTCTTGTTTTTTTTCTGTCTTTAGACATTTTCCTCACCCGCATATTTTTATTTTTGAATGACATTTGCATTTCTTTTGCAAAAAGAACTTTTTTTTGTCTTTTTTGTTTTTTGTTTTGTTTGATCTTACATACGATATGGGCACATAGCAAATTACTTTTTTGACGTTTTACTACCTGTCCCGAAGGAAGTTGTAATATATATTTTTTTCATGCCAACCAGACAACAGGTAAAATATACTGGAAGTGCCATACACTTTTGAATTCCTCCATAGAAGCAGGCCTGGGTATCGTCCCTCCCACTCTTGTCTGAGCCTAGGAGTACTGTCTGGTTATGCACCCTGGGGACTTGAGTCTGTTAGGACCAGCAGACGACGCCACGTTCACGGCTGATAGTCTGCGCGCGTGGGAAGACAAGCCCTCCGCCCTCGACTCCGGCTCCGAAAGCACCGTTTCCCCCCAAAAGAGCTCTCAGACACGCAGGAGGCGAGAGTGTAGAGTGCTTGTCCTTGGGGTGCGCGCGGCTATCACCCGTGGGCGCGTGGCTCTCAGGAAAAGCGCGTCCTTTTGCTCCTTTCCGTCTGCTGTTGGTCCCGCAAACCCAACCTCAATAACCAAGATCATAGAGCGACTAATACGGGCGCGCAACTCCCCTACCTGGTGGCACGAGGAGTGACTAACAGCAGAACTATATAGCAATTGCAGCTTTAGAGCAGAAAGAGAAAGAGAAAAAGAATTAGCACTGAGAGATAAGTGCTCCCGGTTGCCTTTCTCTTTTCTTTAACCGCCGCGGGGAGTAAGCCCTTACTGAAACACGGGCCGAGTCCTCCTGTAGCAGAGCGCCAAAAGAATATTGACACTGTAGTGATATTAATTCAGACAGGGAGCTTTAATCCGACACCGTCAGTTCGTCAATAAATTGTTCGCGATTTATTCATCACTGGCGAGATTATCCAACTCCAAAAAAAGAAAGAAAAAGAAAAAGAAATCAGGAATCGGATGTGATCCGTTTGCCGAGCAGGGCGCCATGACACCTCCCTTGCCGCCTCGTAAACTAACGATTTTAATTTTTACAGCAAAACTGACTGGCTTTTAACACCTTGGATCATCATGTGTCGGATTAAAACGCCTCTGACTGCCGTAGATTGTCCTCCTATCCCCAATCTTGAACTAAAAAAGATTGGAAATAATTAAACAGAGAACTTGAAGACTTCATTTTGATCCAAAGTCCAATCTTAAGGACAGAGAGAGAAAAAGGCCTATCTCCTGATGTTCATTTGTTATTTCAGGTTTTTATTATTATTGTCCGCGTTTCATCTTTGTTATCAAATTTTATTTACGTTTTTACTTAGATTTTGAGTATTATTAGTATCATTATGTTCTGTTTCAAGACTGGGGAGGAGTTTCGTACATATTATTTTTTTTTGGTTGTAGTTTTCTGTGGGATTTCGGCTTTCGAGATCTCTATTTAGCTTTTTGTAGATAGAGCGAGATTGATTCTGTAAGTTTGACGTTAAATCACATGGCTTTGAGTACATTAAAAGATACAGATAAAGACGAAGCTGAAAATTATTGAAAGAAAAGAGAGGCTAACCTATTTTTGAAGGCCTTCAGATGCCTGTGTGACGTCATTTTAAAAGATATGTCCGTTTTTGAGATGAAATGATATTTTTTTTTTCTGTCAGTACTCCCCCATTTTGAATTGTTCCTTTATTTCTCTTATTTTGTTGTCATCTTTAATTTTTTTAGTTTTTATTTCAAACCCTTTTTTCTTTTTTTTAATTGTGTCGGAAAATCATATGATTTGTAAAAACCTCTGTATCTTTTAACTATCCTTGCCTTTACTAACAACCAGTATTTATTTTTTTGATTGATTTTTCGTATCTTTTAGTTAACTTTTAGTTAGTTCATTGTTCTATTTTGTTTTATATTTCAAAAAATATTTATAATTTAAAGATATACATATCTGAACTCAGAAAAAAAGAAATAAGAATTAATTTAAAAGTTTACCAACCAAAAAACAAACCTCGAACTGATAAACTATTCTGTAAAATTCTTCGTTTTTTCCTTGTGTCTTACTTAAAAGTTTTCAAGTGTTGTGCTTTTGAATATCCAAACTCTGTGATGCAGAAACTGGCGGCTTCATTATTTATTTGTGTTCAGTCCATCACCTTCATTAACTCACATCTTTTTTTTTTTAAATTCTGCATTTTTATTCTTCTTCTTTTAATTTTTTAAAACCTTTGATCTTTGCCGTAGCAATAACAGTAAGATGGAATTTACTAAAACTCTCCCCCTCCCTCCCCCCCCTTTCATTCAATGAAATATTGCCCTCAATCCCCCATTTTATTATTTCAGAAGCATATTGTACATACATTTGTTTTGACATATATATCTATTTCACTTTAGAAGGAATATTGATAACACAAATGGCCTTAATGATTTCACACAGAGTTTTGGTCGTATCCCATAGTTTAAAAAAACATAGATTTTCAGCAGTCGATTTATCAGACAATAATAACTTTTTCTTTGGCTCAAAATTAATCAATAATAATACAGAACACAAGAAAAAATAAATAAACAGATGATCATGTTTAATGGAGATATTAATCTAACCCAAATTCACCATCTTCTAGATCAACGAGCTGAACATTCAGGTCAACGATCTGCGTGGCAAGTTGTAAGTATTTTCCACTTAATTACAGTGGTCAGAATACGCGTTCGCCCAATCAGTATAATATACACAAACATTAATTTTATTCTTCAGTCTTCCCTTATACGGATATTATGTTTACTACAGTTTTCTCTCTAGCCCTTTCAACAGAAAACGGGAACAGTGATGGCGCCGTTACGTTTTCTCTGATTATCCATTTTGTTATTATTCTTTCTTTTATTTCCCTCCCTTTCTTCCACTGATTCCCCTGATTGAGCGAACGGTATTCCTATCCCCAGTCTGAAAATGGTGTTTTGCTTTACTCCGTGGAATTTCTGGAAGGGTAAACTGTGTACAAATGTTGAAGGAAAACGCCATTTTGACTGTGGGATTTAACTTTTTTATTTTCATTTATTTTTGTCTCCTTTTTCAATTATTTTGCCTAGATGTGTCGAAGTACCAGACAATATAGTTTGCTTTTATCCCAAAGATTGTTTTAGTTATGAAATAATCTTTCTCGTAGCGATTATCAAGTAAATATTTTGTCTGGTAACACTATTCTTTGTCTTTTTTGAGTTTTGCTATTTCATATTTTGCGGTACATTTCTCAATAGGATTTCTTTTTACTTTTCACATTCTTTTTTATTCTAATTTTGTGTCCATACGTGAACATATTAAGTGTCTGGTTTCTTTTGTCTTTTTTCAATTATGATTTAATCATGATTCTATTCTTCCCACAAAATTAACTTTCAAAACTATAAATTCTTTTCAATCTAAATAAGAAAAAAAAAATCTGAACTTACACTATGAGATGTGTCTTTAAAAATGTGTTAAACCAAACTTTCTCCTTCATTCATCATTCGTTACACTAATGAATGTTTTGTGTAAATGTCTCGACCTGTCCAATCCCAACACAATACACCTTTTTCAGTGATTGGTAAACAAGCTATTTTGCTTAACATTCCATACCTGTAACTACCAACACGATCCACTCTCCATGTTGTAATACTGTAGTCAATCTGACACTTGTTTACAATCTACGTTTTCGAAAAGTATTTTTTTTCTTCTTTTTTTTCAAACCACAATGCTAACGACGTTGTTTTTGTGCGTGTTTGATGTCTGGGATTCATATCATAGCACACTCTTCCCCCCTCTTCTCGTGGAAAACGCAAAAATTCAATTCTCTTAGTTCATCCGTTATTTCTTTTAACGCTATTCTAATCTTTTATTTTTATTTTTGGCTCGTAGTGCTTCAATAACCCTCCATTGTTCTCTCTCTTTCCTCACAATTCTCGCTCATGCCTCCTCCCCCTCCGCCCCCCCCCTCCGACCCTCCACACCCCTCCTCGAAAGAAAGAGAAAAACGAAAGGAAAAGAAATCAGAAAAAAGGGGAAAAAAAACACACACAACCCAACCGCCATTGCCCTCCCTCCCTCCCCCCTTTTTATGAATTTATCTTCACCGTTCGCGCACTTACCGTCTCTCTCCGTCTTTCCTCGCCCGTCTAAAGCATCAAACCTACCCTGAAGAAGGTGTCCAAGTACGAGAACAAATTCGCCAAGCTGCAGAAGAAGGCCGCTGAGTTCAACTTCAGGAATCAGCTGAAGACTGTCAAGAAGAAGGAGTTCGAGCTCGAGGATGACAAGGGTGCGGTAAGTACTCGAGGGCGAGGTTGAAGGAGAAGGAGAAGACCCCCGTGTCTTCCCGAGTATTAGGATGACTTTTTTTTTCTTCTTTAAAGGGAAAGAAAGGATGATTTTCATTCATTCTTTTTATGGATATCTCTCGTTGGTATTTTGTTTCTCTCCTTCCTTCTAAATGATGTGAGATTGCTCTGTATATACTGTTGATTTTGAGTCCCAGTCCCTTTTTATATTAGGTCATTTTTCTCCAGTTGATGATCATCTTACAAAGAATATATTGTAAGATTCATTTGTCTTTCTCTTGATTAATATCATAAACACTAAAAATAAATATTTGTATATATTTTGAATATATATGTAAAAGCTTGCCACTTAGTGTCTGTTTGTTTAGTTGCATCTTGTGATCACATTGTGTTCCATAATTCAATCATTTTGATAATGAAAAGAAAAGTGTTAGGTCGAACATCAAGGCTGATAGACATCTGAATCTCTTTATAAAACAGAAGTTTCCTCTTTATGTTAGAACGACCTTGTGTGAACAGTGAAAGGGCTTAGCAAGACACAGTCCCTTCAGAAGAATAATTTTTCATACTTTGAAAAGGTTTTCGATATTTTTTTTCCTTGGCATATTTTCAACCCCCCAAAGTACCCCTTCCCCAAAGGTCAAGTCATGCGTGTTTGTTTGCGACGAAACCTGTTCATTCCTGGAATTTGTTGTTCTTTTTCCTGGAACTGAAATGTGATTCACTCCCCCCCTCCCCATGAAGGTTCCCGAGAATCATTTTTCATTGTTTTTTTCCACCGTCAAATGTCAATGTTTGCGGCCAAAGACACCGAATTTTATACAACGTGTCTAGCAATCTTATATACTTCATTTTGTGTGTCTGTCTTTGCGCTCCATCCTCTTTTTCTATCCCGTGTTCCTCATGTCAACAGTGTACTCGACTCTCCTCTCCCGTATGGTGTGCCTTCCTCCTTCCACTTTCCACCTTTTTCTAGTCTTCTCTGAGTGTTCCTCGCTTGTGTTTTGTACATCTACTGAGTGCTATTGTTGTTTTTTTTAATGTGTTGGGTGTTCTTCCTTCCTGTTCTTCACGTGTTCTCCGTCCTGTGTTCTGAACGACGGTCGCCGATCTTCTTAAGCAACTCGTAATCGGTGTACAAGCCATGGCCGCGAGATTTCTGTGTTTCCTCTGAGACTAGAAACTTCCATTCTCTAGCTTACGGACCTGTGTCTTGTTCAGAGAGATCGAAATACATAAAGGTAAACATAACCAATGATACTGATATGGAAATAAAACACTTGAAAAGCCCTTTCACACCTATATTCAGATGAAAAAAAAAAATATAGCAGCGTTCACCAAAATTTGTCAGCATTCAATGTCTTGTCTGTCCGGATCAGCGCACACTTAAAACAGAAATCGTCAGTTGTCCCCCTCTTTGTGATACACGTCCTGGCGAGTGTTTTGACGACGTTTCTTTCGCCGAACAGACAAAGCCTGACTGGGCGGCGGGCGGACCAGGAGCCGCTAAGAAGGTAAAGGAAAACAGGTGGTTCGGCCCCGTGCGAGGGCCCGCCTCACTCACACTCTACTGACCACACCAACATCTTAACCCTTTTTCCGTCCTTCTCTGCCTCCTCATATGCCCTCATTCTCTCTACTCTTAGTGTGTATATGTATAAATATATATGTATATGTATGTATGTATATGTGTACATATGTATGTATGTATATATATATATATATATATATATATATATATATGTTTATGTATACACATTCACTTCCACATAGACAAAAAATGTCTCACTTGAGCACAGACCATCAGTCATCATTACATTTATTCTCAAATTTTCATTATTCTCTCTTCATTTCCCAACCATTCATTCACTGCTTTCCCCTAAAAAACTCCCGACTTCCTAGTCATCTTCTGACCTCGAATGACCTTTCCCAAAACCCGTCGAAAGGTCAATCAAGGTCGAGGAAGACTTAATATGCACTTAATCGACATTTCTTTTACTTAGTTACAACTGAAATTCAAATCTCGTCTGTCTATCTTTTAACTTAACAATAGTTTCAACTAATATGTAAAAAAGATAATTAGAATGCCTCTGTATAGTTTTTTTTCATCTAATTAAAATTCGCTTTTTTAATTCATTCACTACAGGACCAAATAACTGTAATGTCTTATACAATTATGAGCTTTATGCTAGCTACTTGTAAAGCTTAGTTCTGCTTCTCTTAGTTCACTCTTAGTTTCTATGAAATTAGAAATTAGTCTTTCGTTAAAAAAGAAAAATAAGAAGAAAATAGTGCTTCCCATTTTTTTGTTCTATTCTAACCACAAAAAAACAAACAAACAAAATTTACTGCTAAACTGAGCTCTCTCTTTAGTGATAAAAAAGTACGATTTGCTTTATAACTGAAATCACTCCTACCTCTTTACAAGTCAAAAGAAACGGAGCTCATTCTAGCAGATATAACACGCACATCATTCTTACAACTTTCTCTGTTCCTGTGACATGTACACATTACTGAAACAGTTCCTGAAACGCAGCCATCCTTACGTATACAGGCAGTCTACACAGATACAAACACCATTATCCACACACGCACACACAAACAAACAAACACCAACACACACTACCACAAACACACACTCACAGAAACACACGCACACGAAAACAAACACAAACACCAATACACACACGCCAACACTTTCAAACACTAACAAACACACACACACCTGGTCTCCTCGATCAGGTAGAAATGCTTTACGCTTCTCTTATCGCTTTTACCGGTTACTTAGCGGCACCTTAACGCCAATTTAACTGAGCTTCGGTGGCCTCGGTGAAAATAATGGACACAGACGCGAGGAGATGACGTCACGGGGCTGGCGGTGTTATCTTCACCAACAACCTGCCGTGTTCGCCGCCCCAGCGCGTCTGTTATGGCCACTCTGCAATCAATATTTTCCGTTTTTTTTATTTCATTCTCTCTCTTACAGACCATTGTGTCGCTATTACTAATTCTTTGTTTTTTTCGTTGATGTAGGGATGTACATTTAAAAAAGAATGAAACACGCTTTGTTTTTAATTCATTATATTATTATTTTGATTTCTTTTCTTTGGCTCGTTTTCTGTTGCTCTCTTTTTTGGTTTTTATTAGCTGGAAGGTTATTCTGACCGATACTGAAACGATTCATCCCTGGCTTTATTATATTTATTTTTACTTCCTTTGATGTTCTAGTCACCAAGCGCTTTTTTGGTGAAGAAATATGCTTCATTATCACAAAGATTACGATAGTCGGAATAGCCTAGACACTGCACACTAAACTTAGACCAAGTTGCATGTCTTTTTATTTACTGATTTTAGACAATTATTTAGAGTAGTAGCATGTAGCGCGTAATCGCTTCATTTCCGCTTAATATAGCAGGCTTCGCTCTGCAACATGACGCATCATTATCCTTAGCGCTTTTTCGCTAGCTAGCACACTACGCTCTTTTTTCGCTTTGGATCATTAACTATTAACTATACACTATTTATGTCATTATGTTTATAGCATGTTGATTCAGAAATGTAACAGCTAATTCTCAGTGAAAAAAATAATTTCTATTTTGCTTATTCATTGCTACTACTACTGATTTTGAATAATGTTAAACTTGTTTGTGTCAAAATTTAGAAAGTATAATTTTCTTTCTGTTGGTCAATTCTACTTGATTCGTAAACAGTTCACATATCTATGTTTAGACAGAAGACAGTAATTATTATTATTTTCAGATAGTGATAGGTCTTATCAAAATACATATGTCCTGGTAGATTTGTAATAGATTCTATGAAAAGGTATTTAGTTTTAGGGAACATTTTATATATATTTTGGCTTCTCCAGTCACGACACTTTCCTCTGATAGTCATATATGACAGTTTCAGTTTAATTTGTTCCTTAGATAGACCAGCAGTAAGGTTCATTGTCCTTGTTCGAGAAGCAAAATAATGACCTTTATTAACCTGTTACCTAAGGGTCATATTTGCTGATTGTGTCATATATGTTGTTTGTCACAGTGTCCCCTTAAAATCAGGGCTGAAGCCAGGGATACCGTTTTCTTTCGGATTTTAATGATGCGAATCGGCGACGTGTCATTCCGAGAAGATACATATGTATAAATATTTCTTTCATTCAAAAGAAATATCTCGCGTGGCCATTTAAGTTCTTTTCAAGAAACTGTACTTCCCCTCTTGTAAATGTCTTCTTTGCATTTTGGATCCCTCCCTTTTTTCCGGAAATTTTTTGCATGACGTTACCCTCTCATGAATACGATATGAGGTTGGGTTTCTTATCAAATGAATTACTATTTTTTTTTACCAAGACCTTACCCCTGTCAGTTCACACCAAGTAACCCTGTCTGAAGCTCTGAAAAAGTATAAAAAAAACGAAAAAAGTGATTCTATTCATTATATTTGTCTCTAATTTGTACAAGTCGAGAGTTGTTCAATGTTGTTTTTTTGGCTAACGATAATGACCCTTAATACAGTAATAGGCAATGCCTTCTTGTTCATAATAATGTTCTGTTTATCGTATTGGAGGTAGTAGTTGTTTTTTTAATTCAGATTTTGGAATATATGCTTTCAATAATTACGCTTTATTTCATTTTTATTTATTTACTTAATTTTTCTTAATTATAATTTCGTCGATACTCCTTGAGTTGTAGTGTTTCTCTTCATGGAGATTTTGATAATTCATTTTTTTTCTTAAGAAGTGGCATTAAAAAACGCGGGAGATTTGAATTCCATAAACGTTACAAAACAAAACACGGAATGAGATTCAATCCTTTATATGGAATCAGATCACTTTACATGGGATCAGATCACTCAGGAGTGTCGATCCGTATTGTAGTGGCTTCTGGTCATGACAATTTACTGTCTTCTAGAGATTTCTTTCCTTATTTATTTGTAAAGAACGCCTCGCCACACTAATCGCAATGTGTTTCCGTTCCTGCAAGCCAGCCACTAAGATGAAACCCGAAACCAGTTTTTTGTTCTTGGCAATAGCGCAGATTATGCTCATTTTTAGCTCTTAAAATCAATATACTATAATCTATAATATATATATAAATGTGATTTATATATATACATCTTGTTACGTCTTGGCTTTCGGTAGAGGTGCAAGATTTATAAAAAATAGTTTTTTTTGCTAATATATTCCTTCTTATGAGTAATTTTTCTTATTATTTTGATTAGCCTTTTACAAAGCGATGTACCCAATATGCATATATAAAATGAATATAAATAGATACATGTATATATTACTAAATTAGAGTAGACTATTGCCTCCATGTCCTCCGCCTTCATTCATAAGTGTAATAAACACTATCAGTTTACATTTATACACAAATATATATGATGAGAATCGTCAAAAAAGATTACGTAAAAGATTAATACAAGTGACCGTTCGAAAACGTTAATGGCTTTGAATGATTAAAGAAAACGCAACTATTCAAATCCTTTCACGATTGATATATAGAAAAGGGAAAGAAATATTCGTCTTAAAGAACACAGATTCTGGGGCAGGGTAAAGTGGAGTGGCTGGAAAACAAAAATAAAAAAAGGATTATATATCCAGATCTTGTAAGTTTAACCATAGTCTGGATTTTGGAAGAGCACTTAACCAATTTTTAAAATCTAAATTCGAACGCAGCATGACCCTAAGAGAAAAAGGAAACAAAAGAAACCGAATTCGAGATAGAAATTTATTTCTCTCTTTATCCATTATATTTTTTGGTTAATTTCATAAACGTAAGTTGGGGTTATTAAAAAAATAACCTTGCTTCTTACTAACCACTGTAAGTGCTGTTCCACGATCTGGACATGTGTTTGTGTAAAAATGTTGCAAATAACACGTGTTTTTTTCACTCTCTCTCCCTCTTCCAGGAAGGGGAAGAGGGCGCTCCGGTAAGTGCTTTTCTAGCGTTGGTTCACGAATGCAAAGGGTGACTACAGACTCTTTTTTTAGATATTTCTCTTTTGTGTTCACTCTTCGCTGTCGTGTCTGATTGGCGCAAAGCATGAGTACTGATTGCCTAAATGAAAGAAAAAAAAGGAGAAAGGCAGTGCTAGATCAATCCCCTACATAATACGGGTTCAGCCAATCAGAGGCGACCACGGAGATTGAATCCACCAATCGCAAGCGAGCTCCGAACTCGCCAACCCGCTTAGCCGCATTAGCCAATCAGAAAGCGGGACATGAACTGGGATTAATATGAAAGTTAAACCATAAAATGGAAGGAAAAGAGAGTCTGTTCTCCCATTCCTTGTAGTGAACACAACCTTTGTCCCATGTTCCGTGTTGCCGGTATAACCCGTCCACAGCATAGGTCCTGGGAGGTTGGGTTAAAGCATTGTTGATCACTGAGTTTGTAGATTTTATTTTTTTTTCTCTCTTACTTCAAATATATATATATTTTATCCCATTTTTTCTACATACGTTTTTTCTTTTTTCTTTGAGGAGAATTCTCTATATTGATATTTTGATAGCATTGTTCAGTTATCGTTATTTCTGTAGTTGTGAAGAAACAGCAAATACTACAAAAGCTGAGCAGGGAGAGTCGTAGAGAAACATATTTTAAAATTGGTTTCACTGTATAATGGTTAAATTTTCCTTGCAGGATTTAATTCATGAGTATGTAAAGTAAAATGTTCAAAGACAATTGGAGAAACAAGTAATCAGAGAGTAAAATGTCTTCAAATAGCATTCTTGTATTTATTCTAAAAACACCAAAGCACAAATAACATTACTTTTGACTGAATGGTTTAGTTAAGTCCACCCTCCAAAAGTCTACGACGCTCCTGTACCTTTTTCTTTGGTGATGAATATCCTTCGGGGTTCCCATTTTCTAGTCAGAAATTTCTCCTTGGAAAAGTGTTGGTTGTTCAATATTCTTTTTTTGTTTATTTTAGTTCCGCTTTAACCTTTTTCATGTATAGCAGACTTATATAGGATTAAGTAACTGTTATCTTGAGCTCAGTCTAGGAATTCTGTCTGTTGATATCATAACTATTGGACTGATGGCCTTCTCTGCCACACAATAGAAAACGGTGAACTATCAGTTTGCTAAAATTACAAGTATTTTGGAAATGGTGGAAACTTCTGTTCATTTAGCACATTTCTACAGGTCACAAGGTGGTGCAAACAAAACATCTTGTGCTTGTAGAGAGTATGTGTAAAGAATTGAAGTTTAACAATAGCCAAAATGTTGTAGTAGAGAGTCTGGTGCACAATAGTCATAACTGCTAACTGTCTTTGGTTTAGCGCTAGTGTTAAAAAAGAGAATAAGTTGTCCATTACAGTAAGCACTTATCACTCCATCAATGCCAGCTCTCTTTGACGTGGTGGGTCATATCTGGTCCTTGGGCCAAGAACCTGTTGATTTCGCTGATCGTTGCTCTTTTCCACAGGCGGAGGGTGATGCTCCTGCAGAGGAAGGTGAGTTAAACCGCCCGCGTGTTTCCCCTTGACCTCATATGTTCACCAACGGCCCGCGGCGGTGTCTGGTGTCGCTTTCAGCCCACAAAGGGGTCTCACTGGGGTCTCAGACACGAGGCCAGAAGGAAGGGCCGAACTAAGACCCCGCCGCGGGCTGCCTCATCCCCTCCCCCCCACGTTACCCTTTAGTTTGCCAGGACCCTGAGGGAGTCCTTTGGAGGCCTTCCGCTCCGTCGGGGTCCTTCGCCGCCCGCCAGCGGTCTAACGACTTTATTTTCTTTCAGGCTAACAGACTTAATACACACATTTTTTTCTCTCTTTTGTTTGATCTTGTCATTTGTTTTGTAACGTTCCGTCCGTCCACGTGACTGTCAGTCTTTGTGCTATTGATCCATTATCTTGATTTGCTGCTCTTGATAATTAATGTGCCCGTTCTTTTCCCCTCTCATTAACGTGACACTAACAGGTGCCGAGGGCGCTCCCACAGAGGGTGCTCCAGCAGAAGCCGCGCCTGAAGAAGGGGCCCCAGCCGAGGAAGCCCCGGCAGAGGAGGGCGGCGCCGCTGAGGCCGCTCCGGCTGAGGGGGGTGACGCCCCCTCCGCCGAAGAGGCACCAGCGGACGCCCCGGCCGAAAGCCCTGCCGAGGCTCCCGCGGAGGACGCCCCTTCTGAGGCCGCCCCTGCCGAGGGTGAGGCTGCTCCTGCTCCTCCTGCCGAAGGTGAAGCAGCACCGGTCGAGGAAGGTAATGTGCACCAGCCACACCCGCGCCGCCCGCCATCGGCGTCACCTCCACACGGCAACACCCCCCCGTTCTCTCGCTGCCTTTCAGTTGGCTTTCGCCTTTCAGTTCAAGTCACTCTGTTCTAATCAGCTGCCAAATAATTCTTTCATGTATTCTGTTCAGTTCTCAAGTTTCAGTTTGTTTTTTCTTTTCTGTTCAAGATTCTATATGGTTTCGCTACTAATTGATCAGTGTTTTTCATTTTCTTACGGCATCTCTACAAGTGCCAAGCTATACAAAGTACCAAAGATATGTACCAAATATGCAACATGATACTCGGCAATTCCAGACTTACAGTAACTCTCCAAAAGCCAACATCCATCGCCCACACTAACACCCTCCACATCAACCCAAGAAACAAGAACATCACATCATCACTTGACGCCTCCTCCAGCACGCCCCACACAGACCCTCCCACGCCACACCAGACACACACCATCTGGCTCTCATGCCCACACCACGCCCGTCGCCCACGCCCTCCACGAAGCTAACTTCTCCCCCGTCTGCCCCCACAGCCGCTGCGTAAGAAGGATAACCCACCTACAGGAGAAGCAGCCGAAGGAGAAGAAGATGTACGTGTACTGTGTCGTCGTCGTCGTCTGTGGCAACCTGCGTCCCCTGTAATTCTTCGTGTCCCGCCAAAGTGTATTTTCTCATTAAGCACTAATCAAATTCCGAGCGAAACTCCAAACTTCGACGCTGATGTCAGTATCGAAGACGTCAACAGCAAAGAACCATTGATCACGTCGGTTGTAGATATTGACTCGAAATTGAGTTGTTATAATCAGCATGAGATTTACACCAACTGTTTGAGCAAGTGCTCTGCGCTCTCAACACATCAAAGAGCCTCGCAGCTCTGGACTGACTGTGAACATCTATATAACTGCTTCTATATCAATAATAAATTTGTATTACTGATCTTTATGTTTGCATTGAACTCCCTGTGAATTTTCAAGCCTGTAAAACACTCGTATGTATTTTACCAAGATGTATAAACAGTAAACAAACGGAATGACTGAGAAATGAACAGTTCAATAACTAGAACCAAAAGCTACAACTGATTTAGGTGAAGTCGATGGTCTAACAAAGACTATACATGAAAATGCACCAAAATCTAATCTATATTCTAACACTGGAAACCAAGCAACAAAGAATTCTAGCCAACAACTTAGTATAATCCTCAATGACATGATATACCACTTCTTCATAATACTTGAATCAATATTACGAAAAGAAAATGACCATAGACTCATTTCTCACCAAAAGAACCAACCACTTAATCAGATAATGCCGGTCACTAAAAGTCACTTCAAAATCACCAAAGCAAGAACACAATAATAGGCTATAAGGAATAAGACGAGGGAACACCAGCAGCAGAAGGCGGTGCAGTAGGGCCGCGGAGAACGTCACAACACAATGTATCATTAGAGGAAAAAAAAGGCCTCACGTGTGGCTTTTGTTGCAGGCTTTCCTCGGTCCTGCTGTCCTGCAACATCCGCTACGCCTACAGGAGGAAATCAGATAGAAATGAGAAGGATAGAGGAATGCTTTCACGTGCAATAAATACAAATGTGTAAATGTTTGTGTATGGTGACGTGTGGTAAGTGTGCATGATGATGCGTAACACACATACTTTTCTTCATTTTCTCTTTATATCATATCCCCCTTTTCTACACACACACACACACACACACACACACACACACACACACACACACACACACACACACACACACACACACACACACACACATATATATATATATATATATATATATATATATATATATATATAAATATATATATATATATATATATATATATATATATATATATATATATATTCCATATGTATACATTCATACATACATACATACATACATACATACATACATACACATATGTATATGTATACACACACACACACACACACACACACACACACACACACACACACACACACACACACACACACACACACACATATATATATATATATATATATATATATATATATATATATATATATATATATATATATGTGTGTGTGTGTGTGTGTGTGTGGGTGTGTATGTATACATACATATATATATATATATATATATATATATATATATATATATATATATACATATATATATATATATATATATATATATATATATATATATATATATATATATATATATATATATACATATATGAATGGAGTGACATTGAACAAAAACCATGCCCTAA
>NC_091556.1:8569532-8574532 GCF_042767895.1 Penaeus vannamei | reverse complement strand
TCAGTAGGACTTCGAAGAGGAAGAGGAAAAAAGTCTAGAGTAAATATCCCTTTTTTATTTTTTTTTTATTTTTTTTTTATTTTTTTTTTAATTTTATTATTTTTTTTATTTTTTATTTTTTTTTTACAAACCATTCATTCAGTCTTTATGGAAGAAGAAAATAATGGTTCTTATGGCCCTTCAGATAAGGAAAACTAGATTCACTGAAAGCACCAATAAACAAAGACCTTGTCGAATATTTGTGTATGTAATTGTATAAAAAGGGAAAAAAATCTGCAGTTGAAATATTCTCGGCTATACCCTCTGTGATTTCCAAGACGAATACGGGATGAAGTACTGAATCTAAATTAATTATTTGTTTTTAATGCATACTATAATAAGACAAGTAAAAAGTTGTTTTAAAGTTTGCATGTACCTTGTACAAGACCTAAAATATATAAAGAGAGACTGATGACTACAAAAAGGTTAAATTTGCATTATAGATTTATTATTTTTTCATATACTTAGGCGACAATAATTTCATTCCTTGGTTTACGGATCCGCTTCACTTGTTTTTCCCAATTTTCGAAAATAAATATAATTGAGAAACTGATTTTACCCCCCTCCCCCTCCCAACCGCACCAGATCCGATACAATTTGATTCCGATGTGAACAAAATAAAAGTATTTTTAAAGCCACCTTTTCTTATTTTACCTTCGATGTTCAACATAGTCATCCATCTTGAAAATAAATCAATGCAGATGTAACAAAAATAATCTCGTTTCTATTCGCTTTCCGGTGATGTTTACACGACTCGAAATAGATTTGGTGATGTGTGCACGATTCGAAATACATATGAAGGTGCTTGAGTCGAGGTCTGTAGAGTTAAATCCTGATGAAGGTATCTTTGTTATGTTCGCCCGACTCGAGAGAGAGAGAGAGAGAGAGAGAGAGAGAGAGAGAGAGAGAGAGAGAGAGAGAGAGAGAGAGAGAGAGAGAGAGAGGGTGGGGTGGGGTGGGGGAGGAGGAGAGAGAGAGGAGAGAGAGAGAGAGAGAGAGAGGGGGGGAGGAGAGAGAGAGAGAGAGAGAGAGAGAGAGAGAGAGAGAGAGAGAGAGAGAGAGAGAGAGAGAGAGAGAGAGAGAGAGAGAGAGAGAGAGAGAGAGAGAGAGAGAGAGAGAGAGAGAGAGAGAGAGAGAGAGAGAGAGAGAGAGAGAGAGAGAGAGAGGGTGGGGTGGGGTGGGGGAGGAGGAGAGAGAGAGGGGAGAGAGAGAGAGAGGAGAGAGAGAGGGAGAGAGGGGGGGGGGAGGGGAGGAGGAGGAGAGAGAGAGAGAGAGAGAGAGAGAGAGAGAGAGAGAGAGAGAGAGAGAGAGAGAGAGAGAGAGAGAGAGAGAGAGAGAGAGAGAGAAAAGAAAAAATCAGAATTCGACTCTATGCAGGAGGCTATTAAGGCCTAAATTAAATGTGTTAGGCTACGACATAATAATGGTAATGGTAATGAGGATAATAATGATAAAGTTAATGATAATGATAGTTATGAGAATATTCATGATAATTCTATTGATAATAGTGACAGTAATAATAATAATGATAATAACTAACAATAATAATGGTGATAATGATTATGATTATCATCATATTGATAATTATAATAATGATAATAATACAAATTATGATAGTCATAATAAAGATGATATTAATGATAATAATAACAATAGTAAGGATAATAATAATGATAATAACGATATGTATGATGGTAATAATAATAATAATAATAATAATAATGATAATAATAATAATGATGATAATAGTAATTGTAATGATGATGATTATGATAATAATGATAACAGTAATAGTAATGATGATGACGATAATAATGATAATGTTAATAATGATGATATGGATAATAATAATGATAATGATATTGATAAGGATAATGATAATCATTACAGTAATGACAACAACAACAGCAATAATAATAATGATAATGATGAAAATATAAATAACTAGCAGCACTCACACAGCGCATACCTCCGCCAAGGCAATAGGGTCACTGATGCAATAAAAATAATCACACTTAAAGAATTACATCAAAATCACCTTCCTCAAGTAAAAATCTATTCATAGGTTTTTGAGTTATTCTGCTAACCAATGAACAAACAAACAAACTAACTAACTAACCATCGCGACCATTTACATACCCTCCTTGGCTGAGGTAATGATAGTAATAATAATATGAGGTAATAATAATACTAATAATTACAATAACGATAATAATGATAATGCATTTGTATATGAATATAAAAATGATATATAACGTAATGTAAATCACACAAACCAGGAGGGTTATTTCAGATTTTCCTTACCTGGGAGGTGGGGAGCGGGGGGGGGGGGGAGTGAGCGCTGGTTGTCCCCCCCCCCTCCCGATTTTTTTTTTCTTTTTTAAATAACTATTCTAAGAGAATTTTTAAGCTACGGTCAGAGCTTTAAAGGTGTAAAAAAAATTCCGTTGCGCCCGTGCAATAGATATATAATCAGGATTGTACGACAGATAATTAAATAAACAAAAAGTTATCAAAGACAATAGGGATAACGAACGTTTTTATATTATTTACTTATTTATTTATTATTATTATTATTATTATTATTATTATTATTATTATTATTATTATTATTATTATTATTATTGTTATTATTATTATTATTATTACTATTATTATTATTATTATTATTATCATCATTATTATTATTATTATCATTTTTTTACATCACTCTGGACTGTTGCAAAGATTTCGCAATGGGCTTCTTGCGTGCGAATATGGTGCCATTCCCGAGTCAAAAAAAAACTATACTATTTGTCTTCACGCTCAAAGAAAATCGATTCTGTCTTTGCGATGAACACTTTACGTACATATCCATCTGTCTATCCGCCTTAACTATTTATCTGTCTGTCTATCCATCTCTATCTAATCCCTCTATCCATCCATCTCTCTCTCTCTCTCTCTCTCTCTCTCTCTCTCTCTCTCTCTCCATTCCTCTCTCTCTCTCTCTCTCTCTCTCTATCTATCTATCTTTATCTCTCTCTCTCTCTCTATCTATCTCTATATCTCTCTCTATTTGTCTATCTGTCTATTTACCTGTTTGCATACACATATGTACGCATTACGCCACACGCAAACACATCAATGAACGCGTGCATACATCCGTGTGTACGCAAATAGAAATCTACACGCACACACACACACACTCCTACACACACACACGCAAAATAACAATTAATGACAATCAAACACACGCATACGATCCGAAATCCAACCTTTACAATTGTAAATTAATAATACACAAAGCGAAATGCTACGAGATAAGGAAATATTTAACCATTCCGCTGACACCGAAGCCCGGGCCAGATGCAGCTATTCGAACAGTGTTGTGTTGTCACGCTTCGGTCTTTTAGCACGCAACCCCCCCCCCCCCTCCCCCCTTCCCCCCTCCCCCTCCGCTTCTTTCTCGTTTTCGCCCTCTCTCCCAAATCCCTCTTTCTCGTATTTTCTTGTGCATGTCTTCACACCTGTCCCTCCCTTGCTCTCTGTTTGTCTGCGTGTCTGTGTATCTGTATGTCGGTCTGTGTGTCCATGTCTGTATGACGGGTAGTCAGTCAATCTGTCTATTTTCTGTCTGTTTATCTCTTTCCTTGTCTCATACTCACTCACTCTCATTATCCATGGTATAGAGTAAGTACGAATACGATATAATTTTATATACTTTTTGCATTATTTGCGTATTCATGTGAGCATATCTGTGTTTCAGACCCTCCTCTTCCTCTTTTATTAGCATGTGCTTGCATGTGCATGTGTTCGTTCGCAATTAACTTACACGAGTACCTATTATGTACATTCTATTTGCACAGTTCTCTCGGGGGACCAATTATGTCGTTTATGTCACGATCATCTTTCACATTTTGTACATATATCCTTTTATATAATTTTCATCTAGTTCTGGTATACACCCATAAGCGACAGTCAAGACAAGAGATAGAAATCCAAGTACTTTTTCGCCGGCATAAACCCTTCACGAAACTGTAATGTATAAAATGCTACCATCTCATGCTTGGGATTCCAGAGCGTATTCGCCTCTCACAATGGACGTATATACGCTCTCTGTGATTACGCTAACGAATGAAAGTCCCTTGGAGTTATATCACACTCCACACAACTCGATCCAAACGTTTTATGGCTATACGTTACAGAAACGTTTTCTCGCAGAGGTTATGACAGACCGGACGACAAGAGGATAATGACAGATCTTAACAACCGTTAAAACTGAGTCACGGCAGAAAAAAAATAGTTTTCGGATGCCAGGTGTCAGTTAAAAGTTAGTGTTAGGGTACATAATGAGCGGAAGGTTTCAGCTGCAGATATATATTTCTTTAGCAGCAGTACAGTATCCCCTGGGTTATCTTAAACAGCTGTCACTAATGTCAATCTTCAGAATACTATCATTTTCTTTATTGTAAATACGTTTTAATATTGTTTATATCTTCTGCTGCTATCACAAATTAACATCACTCATTTCTATCGTCAGTACTGGGAACACATCAATATTTCCTTTAAAAGTACCTCACTAATACCAATCCCAGTGTCTATAACCAGTATTATCCCAATTCACGATGGAAATTATAAACCACGGTCTTGGCTTCAAGTGTCAGCAGCCGTAGCCTCCGAGTCCCTTCTAAGTCCCTGAGGTGCTGACACTATATACAAATTACAAACGTTAAGCCATGGTTTGAAAGGATAACCAGCAGGCGGTACGTCAGCTGTCAGCCTGAGTGCCAGCTGTGAAATATAAGGGGGAAAGGGAAGGTGTTAGAAACGTATAGCTATCATAGTATATATTCTTTCAGTGTTATCTTAGATATATATTACAGTGGATTCCTTTGAATATATCATAGTCATAATTACATCATGGTATGGAAGTATTATCATAGGAAGTTTGGTGTCAGATGAATGTCAGTTTTAAATGGTTC
>NC_091556.1:8562032-8564532 GCF_042767895.1 Penaeus vannamei | reverse complement strand
TATTGTTGTTATTGTTGTTAATGTTATTATTATTATTATTATTATTATTATTATTATTATTATTATTATTATTATTATTATTATCATTGTTATTATAATTGATATTAATATCATTATCATTATTATCATTATCATTACTATCATTATTGTTATTATTATTATTATTATTATTATTAAAATTTTTATCAATCACTTATACATACCAATATCATCATTATTATCACCAATAGTCGTGGTATTGTTGCTGTTGTTATCATTTTTGTCATTATCATCATCATTATTTTTGATAATGTTGAATACCATTTTCTCGACATCAAAGGACCAATTATATTTTCTTCTTCCTTATCCTTCTTCTTCTTCTTCCTCTTCGTGTACTTGTTGTTCTTTTTTTTTCTTCTATGCTTCTACTTTTTTCGTCTTCTTCCTCTTCTTCTTATCTTTTTTTTTCTTCCTCGTTTTCTTCTTCTCATTCCTTTTCTTCCACTTCCTCTTCTATTCTTCTTCCACATTTTTCCCACTTCTTCGTCTCCTCCTCACTCTTCTTCTTCTTCATCTCCTCTTCCTTCTCCTCCCATTTTTTCTTCCTCTTCTTCTTCCTTCTCATTTTCTCCTTCCTCCACCCCCTCTTCTTCTTCTCCTCTTCCTCCTCTGATTTCTTCTTCCTCCTCTTCTCCTCCTTCCTCCTCCCACTCTTTTTCTTCTTCTTCCACTTCCTCCTCCTCCTCTCATTTCTTCATTCTCCTCTTCTCCTTCTTTCTCCTCCCGCTCTTCTTCTTCCACTTCCTCCTCCTCCTCCTCCTCCTCCTCCTCTTCTTCGACTTTTTTTTTTTTTTTTATCAAATACACATTTTTTATGAACCCACAAAAAGAAAACGAAATATATATACAAATAACGTAATATAATGAAAAAAAAATCGACGTGTTACAATTTTGTCAGCAGAACAAAATTGTAAGTGTTATAGCAGAACAGGTGGCGTGTGAAAGGACGGGAATCTTGTGTTATATCTGTTGTTATTTTTGTTCATTGTTTGTTTTGTTGGTGCTGCATTGTTATTATTGTTATCATCATCCTTATTATCAATATCATTATCATCATCTTTATTATCAATATCATTATCATTATCATCATTATCCTTATTATTATAATTTTCATCATCATCATCATCATCATCATCATCATCATCATCATCACTATGGTTGTTGTTATCATCATCATTGGTGTTACTATTATTACTATTCTTATTGTAATTATTGTTATTATTATTATTATTATTATTATTATTATTATTATTATTATTATTATTATTATTGTTATTATTATTATTATTATTATTATTATTATCATTATTATTATTATTGTTGTAATTACTGTTGTTGTTGTTGTTATTATTATTATTATTATTATTATTATTATTATTATTATTATTATTATTATTATTATTTTATTATTATTATTATTATTATTATTATTATTATTATCATCATCATCATCATCATCATCATCATCATCATCATCATCATCATCATCATCATCATCATCATCATCATCATCATCATCATCATCATCATTATCATTATTGTTATTATTATTGTTATTGTTGTTGTTATTATTATTATTATTATTATTATTATTGTTGTTATCATTGTTGTTGTTGGTGTTATTGTTATTATAGTTATTATTACTACTACTACTACTAGTAGTAGTAGTAGTAGTCGTAGTAGTAGTAGTATTGTTATTATTATCATTATCATCATTAGTATTATTGTTGTTATTAATATTATAACTATTTTCATTATCGTTTTCACAATTGCTTTTGTTACTGTACAATTATACTCGTTATCATTATCATTATCATTTATGGTATTAATAGTATTGTTTTTACTTTTTTTTTAGCTTTTGTTGTTGTGAGAGGTATTGCTTTATTTTTACGATAAAAGTGTTTTCAACTTCCATCACTTCTTTTCCCTCCCCCTCCTCCTCCTTCCACCCCCTCCCCTCTTCCCCCTCCTTCCACCCCCTCCCCCCACCACATCCTTCCACCCCCTCCCCTCCTTCCACCCCTCTCTCCCTCCCCCTCCTTCCACCCCTCTCTCCCCCCACCACATCCTTCCACCCCTCCCCCCACCACATCCTTCCACCCCCTCCCCTCCCTCCCCTCCTTCCACCCCCATCCACCCCCCCCCCTCCAACACCCTAATCGGATTTAAGAATGATTAACATTTTTTATTTTTTTTTACCCTCTTTTCCTTCTTTTTTTCCTCTGTCTGTCTGTCTCTTTCTCCCCTTCCCCCCCTGTTCCCCGCCCACTCCCCTGGTGGTTTAGATTTTCATAATAACAGGGTCTGTTTATTATTTTTATTTCTGATTCCGAGAATGTGATATATATATATTTTTTAAAGAACGGAAATAATTGAAAAAAAATGTATTGTTTTATATTTTTTTCTAAGAATATGACACGATTTGATGGAAGTAAAAAGCATATTGAGTTGACAGTGTATA